>NW_026646636.1:0-109964 GCF_949987535.1 Balaenoptera acutorostrata
GGGTGAGGGTAGTTATTAAACCTATCCCACTCTCTAGATACCCCTTAGCACGTAAAGGAATATTATTTGGGGGTCCAGCCATGGAGAAGAGTTTAGACACGAGGAGAAGATAAGGAACACACCCATTATCAAGAAATCACATTAGGATTCTCTTTTTAACCTGTTCCTTAAAACACTAGTGCTTAGGAAATCTATTGGAGGCAGAAGCAGTCAAGGGTAGCTTAGGGTTAGGGTTAGGGTTAGGGTGAGGGATAGGGTATGGCTTATGGTACGGGTTCGGGGAGGGGTTCGGTTGGGCGTAGGGTATGGGTTAGGGTTAGGGTTAGGGTTAGTGTTAGGGTTAGGGCTCAGTTTAGGGTACGGGTTAGGTTTAGGGTACGCGTTAGTGTTAGGGTAGGTGTTAGGGTTAGGGTACGCGTTAGGGTGAGGTTAGTTATTAAACCTATCCCACTCTCTAGATACCCCTTAGCACGTAAAGGAATATTACTTGGGGGTCCAGCCATGGAGAAGAGTTTAGACACGAGGAGAAGATAAGGAACACACCAATTATCAAGAAATCACATTAGGATTCTCTTTTTAACATGTTCCTTAAAACACTAGTGCTTAGGAAATCTATTGGAGGCAGAAGCCGTCAATGGTAGCTTAGGGTTAGGGTTAGGGTTAGGTTTAGGGTGAGGGTTAGGGTACGGCTTAGGGCACGGGTTCGGGGAGGGGTTCGGGTAGGGCGTAGGGTATGGGTTAGGGTTAGGGTTAGGGCTAGTGTTAGGGTTAGGGCTCGGTTTGGGGTACGGGTTAGGATTAGGGTACGCGTTAGGGTTAGTGTAGGGGTTAGGGTTAGGGTACACGTTAGGGTGAGGGTAGTTATTAAACCTATCACACTCTCTAGATACACCTTAGCACGTAAAGGAATATTATTTGGGGGTCCAGCCATGGAAAAGAATTTAGACAAGAGGAGAAGATAAGGAACACACCCATTATCAAGAAATCACATTAGGATTCTCTTTTTAACCTGTTCCTTAAATCACTAGTGCTTAGGAAATCTATTGGAGGCAGAAGCCGTCAAGGGTAGCTTAGGGTTAGGGTTAGGGTTAGGGTGAGGGTTAGGGTACGGCTTAGGGTACGGGTTTGGGGAGGGATTCGGATAGGGCGTAGGGTATGGGTTAGAGTTAGGGTTAGGGTTAGTGTTAGGGTTAGGGCTCGGTTAAGGGTTCGGGTTAGGATTAGGGTACGCGTTATTGTTAAGGTAGCGGTTAGGGTTAGGGTACGCTTTAGGGTGAGGGTAGTTATTAAACCTATCCCACTCTCTAGATACCCCTTAGCACGTAAAGGAATATTATTTGGGGGTCCAGCCATGGAGAAGGGTTTAGACACTAGGAGAAGATAAGGAACACACCCATTATCAAGAAATCACAATATGATTCTCTTTTTAAACTGTTCCTTAAAACACTAGTGGTTAGGAAATCTATTGGAGGCAGAAGCACTCAAGGGTAGCTTAGGGTTAGGGTTAGGGTTAGGGTGAGGGTTAGGGTACGGCTTACGATAAGGGTTCGGGGAGGGGTTCGGGTAGGGCGTAGGGTATGGGTTAGGGTTAGGGTTAGGGCTAGTGTTAGGGTTAGGGCTCGGTTTAGGGTACGGGTTAGGATTAGGGTATGCGTTAGGGTTAGGGTAGGGGTTAGGGTTAGGGTACGCGTTAGGGTGAGGGTAGTTATTAAACCTATCCCACTCTCTAGATACCCCTTAGCACGTAAAGGAATATTATTTGGGGGTCCAGCCATGGAGAAGAGTTTAGACACGAGGAGAAGATAAGGAACACACCCATTATCAATAAATCACATTAGGATTCTCTTTTTAACCTGTTCCTTAAATCACTAGTGCTTAGGAAATCTTTTGGAGGCAGAAGCCGTCAAGGGTAGATTAGGGTTAGGGTTAGGGTTAGGGTGAGGGTTAGGGTACGGCTTAGGGTACGGGTTCGGGGAGGGGTTCGGGTAGGGCGTAGGGTATGGGTTAGGGTTAGGGTTAGAGTTAGTGTTAGGGTTAGGGCTCGGTTTAGGGTATGGGTTAGGATTAGGGTACGCGTTAGGGTTAGGGTAGGGGTTAGTGTTATGGTACGCGTTAGGGTGAGGGTAGTTATTAAACCTATCCCACTCTCTAGATACCCCTTAGCACGTAAAGGAATATTATTTGGGGGTCCAGCCATGGAGAAGAGTTTAGACACGAGGAGAAGATAAGGAACACACCCATTATCAAGAAATCACATTAGGATTCTCTTTTTAACCTGTTCCTTAAAACACTAGTGCTTAGGAAATCTATTGGAGGCAGAAGCAGTCAAGGGTAGCTTAGGGTTAGGGATAGGGTTAGGGTGAGGGATAGGGTATGGCTTATGGTACGGGTTCGGGGAGGGGTTCGGTTGGGCGTAGGGTATGGGTTAGGGTTAGGGTTAGGGTTAGTGTTAGGGTTAGGGCTCGGTTTAGGGTACGGGTTAGGTTTAGGGTACGCGTTAGTGTTAGGGTAGGTGTTAGGGTTAGGGTACGCGTTAGGGTGAGGTTAGTTATTAAACCTATCCCACTCTCTAGATACCCCTTAGCACGTAAAGGAATATTATTTGGGGGTCCAGCCATGGAGAAGAGTTTAGACACGAGGAGAAGATAAGGAACACACCAATTATCAAGAAATCACATTAGGATTCTCTTTTTAACATGTTCCTTAAAACACTAGTGCTTAGGAAATCTATTGGAGGCAGAAGCCGTCAATGGTAGCTTAGGGTTAGGGTTAGGGTTAGGTTTAGGGTGAGGGTTAGGGTACGGCTTAGGGCACGGGTTCGGGGAGGGGTTCGGGTAGGGCGTAGGGTATGGGTTAGGGTTAGGGTTAGGGTTAGTGTTAGGGTTAGCGCTCGGTTTAGGGTACGGGTTAGGATTAGGGTACGCGTTAGGGTTAGTGTACGCGTTAGGGTGAGGGTAGTTATTAAACCTATCCCACTGTCTAGATACCCCTTAGCATGTACAGGAATATTATTGGGGGTCCAGCCATGGAGAAGAGTTTAGACACTAGGAGAAGATAAGGAACACACCCATTATCACGAAATCACATTAGGATTCTCTTTTTAACGTGTTCCTTAAAACACTAGTGCTTAGGAAATCTATTGGAGGCAGAAGCAGTCAAGGGTAGCTTAGGGTTAGGGTTAGGGTGAGGGTTAGGGTATGGCTTAGGGTACGGGTTCGGGGAGGGGTTCGGGTAGGGCGTAGGGTATGGGTAAGGGTTAGGGTTAGGTTTAGTGTTAGGGTTAGGGTTCGGTTTAGGGTACGGGTTAGGATTAGGGTACGCGTTAGTGTTAGGGTAGTGGTTAGGGTTAGGGTACGCGTTAGGGTGGGGGTAGTTATTAAACCTATCACACTCTCCAGATACCCCTTAGCACGTAAAGGAATATTATTTGGGGGTCCAGCCTTGGAGAAGAGTTTAGACACGAGGAGAATATAAGGAACACACCCATTATCAAGAAATCACATTAGGATTCTCTTTTTAACCTGTTCCTTAAAACACTAGTGCTTAGGAAATCTATTGGAGGCAGAAGCAGTCAAGGGTAGCTTAGGGTTAGGGTTAGGGTTAGGGTGAGGGTTAGGGTACGGCTTAGGGTACGGGTTCGGGGAGGGGTTCGGGCAGGGCGTAGGGTATGGGTTAGGGTTAGTGTTAGGGTTAGTGTTAGGGTTAGGGCTCGGTTTAGGGTACGGGTTAGGATTAGGGTACTCGTTAGGTTTAGGGTAGCGGTTAGGATTAGGGTACGCGTTAGGGTGAGGGTAGTTATTAAACCTATCACACTCTCTAGATACCCCTTAGCACGTAAAGGAATATTATTTGGGGGTCCAGCCATGGAGAAGAGTTTAGACACTAGGGGAAGATAAGGAACACACCCATTATCACGAAATCACATTAGGATTCTCTTTTTAACCTGTTCCTTAAAACACTAGTGCTTAGGAAATCTATTGGAGGCAGAAGCCGTCAAGGGTAGCTTAGGTTTAGGTTAGGGTTAGGGTGAGGGTTAGGGTACGGCTTAGGGTACGGGTTCGGGGAGGGGTTCGGGTAGGGCGTAGGGTATGAGTTAGGGTTAGGGTTAGGGCTAGGGTTAGGGTTAGGGCTCGGTTTAGGGTACGGGTTAGGATTAGGGTACGCGTTAGGGTTAGGGTACGGGTTAGGGTTAGGGTACGCGTTAGGGTGAGGGTAGTTATTAAACCTATCCCACTCTCTAGATACCCCTTAGCACTTAAAGGAATATTATTTGGGGGTCCAGCCATGGAGAAGAGTTTAGACACGAGGAGAATATAAGGAACACACCCATTATCAAGAAATCACATTAGGATTCTCTTTTTAACCTGTTCCTTAAAACACTAGTGCTTAGGAAATCTATTAGAGGCAGAAGCAGTCAAGGGTAGCTTAGGGTTAGGGTTAGGGTTAGGGTGAGGGTTAGGGTATGGCTTAGGGTACGGGTTCAGGGAGGGGTTCGGGTAGGGCGTAGGGTATGTGTTAGGGTTAGGGTTAGGGTTAGTGTTAGGGTTAGGGCTCGGTTTAGGGTACGGGTTAGGATTAGGGTACGCGTTAGTGTTAGGGTAGGTGTTAGGGTTAGGGTACGCGATAGGGTCAGGTTAGTTATTAAACCTATCCCAATCTCTAGATACCCTTTAGCACGTAAAGGAATATTATTTGGGGGTCCAGCCATGGAGAAGAGTTTAGACAATAGGAGAAGATAAGGAACACACCCATTATCAAGAAATCACATTAGGATTCTCTTTTTAACCTGTTCCTTAAAACACTAGTGCTTAGGAAATCTATTGGAGGCAGAAGCAGTCAAGGGTAGCTTAGGGTTAGGGTTAGGGTTAGGGTGAGGGTTAGGGTATGGCTTAGGGTACGGGTTCGGGGAGGGGTTCGGGTAGGGCGTAGGGTATGGGTTAGGATTAGCGTTAGGGTTAGTGTTAGGGTTAGGGCTCGGTTTAGGGTACGGGTTAGGATTAGGGTACGCGTTAGGGTTAGGGTAGGGGTTAGGGTTAGGGTACGCGTTAGGGTGGGTGTAGTTATTAAACCTATCACACTCTCTAGATACCCCTTAGCACGTAAAGGAATATTATTTGGGGGTCCAGCCATGGAGAAGAGTTCAGACACGAGGAGAAGATAAGGAACACACCCATTATCAAGAAATCACATTAGGATTCTCTTTTTAACCAGTTCCTTAAAACACTAGTGCTTAGGAAATCTATTGGAGGCAGAAGCCGTCAAGGGTAGCTTAGGGTTAGGGTTAGGGTTAGGGTGAGGGTTAGGGTACGGCTTACGATAAGGGTTCGGGGAGGGGTTCGGGTAGGGCGTAGGGTATGGGTTAGGGTTAGGGTTAGGGCTAGTGTTAGGGTTAGGGCTCGGTTTAGGGTACGGGTTAGGATTAGGGTATGCGTTAGGGTTAGGGTAGGGGTTAGGGTTAGGGTACGCGTTAGGGTGAGGGTAGTTATTAAACCTATCCCACTCTCTAGATACCCCTTAGCACGTAAAGGAATATTATTTGGGGGTCCAGCCATGGAGAAGAGTTTAGACACGAGGAGAAGATAAGGAACACAACCATTATCAATAAGTCACATTAGGATTCTCTTTTTAACCTGTTCCTTAAATCACTAGTGCTTAGGAAATCTTTTGGAGGCAGAAGCCGTCAAGGGTAGCTTAGGGTTAGGGTTAGGGTTAGGGTGAGGGTTAGGGTACGGATTAGGGTACGGGTTCGGGGAGGGGTTCGGGTAGGGCGTAGGGTATGGGTTAGGGTTAGGGTTAGAGTTAGTGTTAGGGTTAGGGCTCGGTTTAGGGTATGGGTTAGGATTAGGGTACGCGTTAAGGTTAGGGTAGGGGTTACTGTTAGGGTACGCGTTAGGGTGAGGGTAGTTATTAAACCTATCCCACTCTCTAGATACCCCTTAGCACGTAAAGGAATATTATTTGGGGGTCCAGCCATGGAGAAGAGTTTAGACACTAGGAGAAGATAAGGAACACACCCATTATCACGAAATCACATTAGGATTCTCTTTTTAACCTGTTCCTTAAAACACTAGTGCTTAGGAAATCTATTAGAGGCAGAAGCAGTCAAGGGTAGCTTAGGGTTAGGGTTTGGGTTAGGGTGAGGGCTAGGGTATGGCTTAGGGTACGGGTTCGGGGAGGGGTTCGGGTAGGGCGTAGGGTATGGGTTAGGGTTACGGTTAGGGTTAGTGTTAGGATTAGGGCTCGGTTTAGGGTACGGGTTAGGATTAGGGTACGCGTTAGGGTTAGGGTAGGGGTTAGGGTTAGGGTACGCGATAGGGTGAGGGTAGTTATTAAACCTATCACACTCTCTAGATACCCCTTAGCACATAAAGGAATATTATTTGGGGGTCCATCCATGGAGAAGAGTTTAGACACGAGGAGAAGATAAGGAACACACCCATTATCAATAAATCACATTAGGATTCTCTTTTTAACATGTTCCTTAAAACACTAGTGCTTAGGAAATCTATTGGAGGCAGAAGCCGTCAAGGGTAGCTTAGGGTTAGGGTTAGGGTTAGGGTGAGGGTTAGGGTACGGCTTAGGGCACTGGTTCGGGGAGGTGTTCGGGTAGGGCGTAGGGTATGGGTTAGGGTTAGGGTTAGGGTTAGTGTTAGGGTTAGGGCCCGGTTTAGGGTACGGGTTAGGATTAGGTTACGTGTTAGGGTTAGTGTACGCGTTAGGGTGAGGGTAGTTATTAAACCTATTCGACTCTCTAGATACCCCTTAGCACGTACAGGTATATTATTGGGGGTCCAGCCATGGAGAAGAGTTTAGACACTAGGAGAAGATAAGGAACACACCCATTATCACGAAATCACATTAGGATTCTCTTTTTAACCTGTTCCTTAAAACACTAGTGCTTAGGAAATCTTTTGGAGGCAGAAGCAGTCAAGGGTAGCTTAGGGTTAGTGTTAGGGTTAGGGTGAGGGTTAGGGTACGGCTTAGGGTACGGGTTCGGGGAGGGGTTCGGGTAGGGCGTAGGGTATGGGTTAGGGTTAGGGTTAGGGTTAGTGTTAGGGTTAGGGCTCGGTTTAGGGTACGGGTTAGGATTAGGGTACGCGTTAGGGTTAGGGTAGGGGTTAGGGTTAGGGTACGCGTTAGGGTGGGGGTAGTTATTAAACCTATCCCACTCTCTAGATACCCCTTAGCACGTAAAGGAATATTATTTGGGGGTCCAGCCTTGGAGAAGAGTTTAGACACGAGGAGAATATAAGGAACACATCCATTATCAAGAAATCACATTAGGATTCTCTTTTTAACCTGTTCCTTAAAACACTAGTGCTTAGGAAATCTATTGGAGGCAGAAGCAGTCAAGGGTAGCTTAGGGTTAGGGTTAGGGTTAGGGTGAGGGTTAGGGTATGGCTTAGGGTACGGGTTCGGGGAGGGGTTCGGGTAGGGCGTAGGGTATGGGTTAGGGTTAGGGTTAGAGTTAGTGTTAGGGTTAGGGCTCGGTTTAGGGTACGGGTTAGGATTAGGGTACGCGTTAGGGTTAGGGTAGGGGTTAGGGTTAGGGTACGCGTTAGGGTGGGGGTAGTTATTAAACCTATCACACTCTCTAGATACCCCTTAGCACGTAAAGGAATATTATTTGGGGGTCCAGCCATGGAGAAGAGTTTCGACACTAGGAGAAGATAAGGAACACACCCATTATCAAGAAATCACATTAGGATTCTCTTTTTAACCTGTTCCTTAAAACACTAGTGCTTAGGAAATCTATTGGAGGCAGAAGCAGTCAAGGGTAGCTTAGGGTTAGGGTTAGGGTTAGGGTGAGGGATAGGGTATGGCTTATGGTACGGGTTCGGGGAGGGGTTCGGTTGGGCGTAGGGTATGGGTTAGGGTTAGGGTTAGGGTTAGTGTTAGGGTTAGGGCTCGGTTTAGGGTACGGGTTAGGTTTAGGGTACGCGTTAGTGTTAGGGTAGGTGTTAGGGTTAGGGTACGCGTTAGGGTGAGGTTAGTTATTAAACCTATCCCACTCTCTAGATACCCCTTAGCACGTAAAGGAATATTACTTGGGGGTCCAGCCATGGAGAAGAGTTTAGACACGAGGAGAAGATAAGGAACACACCAATTATCAAGAAATCACATTAGGATTCTCTTTTTAACATGTTCCTTAAAACACTAGTGCTTAGGAAATCTATTGGAGGCAGAAGCCGTCAATGGTAGCTTAGGGTTAGGGTTAGGGTTAGGTTTAGGGTGAGGGTTAGGGTACGGCTTAGGGCACGGGTTCGGGGAGGGGTTCGGGTAGGGCGTAGGGTATGGGTTAGGGTTAGGGTTAGGGCTAGTGTTAGGGTTAGGGCTCGGTTTGGGGTACGGGTTAGGATTAGGGTACGCGTTAGGGTTAGTGTAGGGGTTAGGGTTAGGGTACACGTTAGGGTGAGGGTAGTTATTAAACCTATCACACTCTCTAGATACACCTTAGCACGTAAAGGAATATTATTTGGGGGTCCAGCCATGGAAAAGAATTTAGAAAAGAGGAGAAGATAAGGAACACACCCATTATCAAGAAATCACATTAGGATTCTCTTTTTAACCTGTTCCTTAAATCACTAGTGCTTAGGAAATCTATTGGAGGCAGAAGCCGTCAAGGGTAGCTTAGGGTTAGGGTTAGGGTTAGGGTGAGGGTTAGGGTACGGCTTAGGGTACGGGTTTGGGGAGGGATTCGGATAGGGCGTAGGGTATGGGTTAGAGTTAGGGTTAGGGTTAGTGTTAGGGTTAGGGCTCGGTTAAGGGTTCGGGTTAGGATTAGGGTACGCGTTATTGTTAAGGTAGCGGTTAGGGTTAGGGTACGCTTTAGGGTGAGGGTAGTTATTAAACCTATCCCACTCTCTAGATACCCCTTAGCACGTAAAGGAATATTATTTGGGGGTCCAGCCATGGAGAAGGGTTTAGACACTAGGAGAAGATAAGGAACACACCCATTATCAAGAAATCACAATATGATTCTCTTTTTAAACTGTTCCTTAAAACACTAGTGGTTAGGAAATCTATTGGAGGCAGAAGCACTCAAGGGTAGCTTAGGGTTAGGGTTAGGGTTAGGGTGAGGGTTAGGGTACGGCTTACGATAAGGGTTCGGGGAGGGGTTCGGGTAGGGCGTAGGGTATGGGTTAGGGTTAGGGTTAGGGCTAGTGTTAGGGTTAGGGCTCGGTTTAGGGTACGGGTTAGGATTAGGGTATGCGTTAGGGTTAGGGTAGGGGTTAGGGTTAGGGTACGCGTTAGGGTGAGGGTAGTTATTAAACCTATCCCACTCTCTAGATACCCCTTAGCACGTAAAGGAATATTATTTGGGGGTCCAGCCATGGAGAAGAGTTTAGACACGAGGAGAAGATAAGGAACACACCCATTATCAATAAATCACATTAGGATTCTCTTTTTAACCTGTTCCTTAAATCACTAGTGCTTAGGAAATCTTTTGGAGGCAGAAGCCGTCAAGGGTAGATTAGGGTTAGGGTTAGGGTTAGGGTGAGGGTTAGGGTACGGCTTAGGGTACGGGTTCGGGGAGGGGTTCGGGTAGGGCGTAGGGTATGGGTTAGGGTTAGGGTTAGAGTTAGTGTTAGGGTTAGGGCTCGGTTTAGGGTATGGGTTAGGATTAGGGTACGCGTTAGGGTTAGGGTAGGGGTTAGTGTTATGGTACGCGTTAGGGTGAGGGTAGTTATTAAACCTATCCCACTCTCTAGATACCCCTTAGCACGTAAAGGAATATTATTTGGGGGTCCAGCCATGGAGAAGAGTTTAGACACGAGGAGAAGATAAGGAACACACCCATTATCAAGAAATCACATTAGGATTCTCTTTTTAACCTGTTCCTTAAAACACTAGTGCTTAGGAAATCTATTGGAGGCAGAAGCAGTCAAGGGTAGCTTAGGGTTAGGGATAGGGTTAGGGTGAGGGATAGGGTATGGCTTATGGTACGGGTTCGGGGAGGGGTTCGGTTGGGCGTAGGGTATGGGTTAGGGTTAGGGTTAGGGTTAGTGTTAGGGTTAGGGCTCGGTTTAGGGTACGGGTTAGGTTTAGGGTACGCGTTAGTGTTAGGGTAGGTGTTAGGGTTAGGGTACGCGTTAGGGTGAGGTTAGTTATTAAACCTATCCCACTCTCTAGATACCCCTTAGCACGTAAAGGAATATTATTTGGGGGTCCAGCCATGGAGAAGAGTTTAGACACGAGGAGAAGATAAGGAACACACCAATTATCAAGAAATCACATTAGGATTCTCTTTTTAACATGTTCCTTAAAACACTAGTGCTTAGGAAATCTATTGGAGGCAGAAGCCGTCAATGGTAGCTTAGGGTTAGGGTTAGGGTTAGGTTTAGGGTGAGGGTTAGGGTACGGCTTAGGGCACGGGTTCGGGGAGGGGTTCGGGTAGGGCGTAGGGTATGGGTTAGGGTTAGGGTTAGGGTTAGTGTTAGGGTTAGCGCTCGGTTTAGGGTACGGGTTAGGATTAGGGTACGCGTTAGGGTTAGTGTACGCGTTAGGGTGAGGGTAGTTATTAAACCTATCCCACTGTCTAGATACCCCTTAGCATGTACAGGAATATTATTGGGGGTCCAGCCATGGAGAAGAGTTTAGACACTAGGAGAAGATAAGGAACACACCCATTATCACGAAATCACATTAGGATTCTCTTTTTAACCTGTTCCTTAAAACACTAGTGCTTAGGAAATCTATTGGAGGCAGAAGCAGTCAAGGGTAGCTTAGGGTTAGGGTTAGGGTGAGGGTTAGGGTATGGCTTAGGGTACGGGTTCGGGGAGGGGTTCGGGTAGGGCGTAGGGTATGGGTAAGGGTTAGGGTTAGGTTTAGTGTTAGGGTTAGGGTTCGGTTTAGGGTACGGGTTAGGATTAGGGTACGCGTTAGTGTTAGGGTAGTGGTTAGGGTTAGGGTACGCGTTAGGGTGGGGGTAGTTATTAAACCTATCACACTCTCCAGATACCCCTTAGCACGTAAAGGAATATTATTTGGGGGTCCAGCCTTGGAGAAGAGTTTAGACACGAGGAGAATATAAGGAACACACCCATTATCAAGAAATCACATTAGGATTCTCTTTTTAACCTGTTCCTTAAAACACTAGTGCTTAGGAAATCTATTGGAGGCAGAAGCAGTCAAGGGTAGCTTAGGGTTAGGGTTAGGGTTAGGGTGAGGGTTAGGGTACGGCTTAGGGTACGGGTTCGGGGAGGGGTTCGGGCAGGGCGTAGGGTATGGGTTAGGGTTAGTGTTAGGGTTAGTGTTAGGGTTAGGGCTCGGTTTAGGGTACGGGTTAGGATTAGGGTACTCGTTAGGTTTAGGGTAGCGGTTAGGATTAGGGTACGCGTTAGGGTGAGGGTAGTTATTAAACCTATCACACTCTCTAGATACCCCTTAGCACGTAAAGGAATATTATTTGGGGGTCCAGCCATGGAGAAGAGTTTAGACACTAGGGGAAGATAAGGAACACACCCATTATCACGAAATCACATTAGGATTCTCTTTTTAACCTGTTCCTTAAAACACTAGTGCTTAGGAAATCTATTGGAGGCAGAAGCCGTCAAGGGTAGCTTAGGTTTAGGTTAGGGTTAGGGTGAGGGTTAGGGTACGGCTTAGGGTACGGGTTCGGGGAGGGGTTCGGGTAGGGCGTAGGGTATGGGTTAGGGTTAGGGTTAGGGCTAGGGTTAGGGTTAGGGCTCGGTTTAGGGTACGGGTTAGGATTAGGGTACGCGTTAGGGTTAGGGTACGGGTTAGGGTTAGGGTACGCGTTAGGGTGAGGGTAGTTATTAAACCTATCCCACTCTCTAGATACCCCTTAGCACTTAAAGGAATATTATTTGGGGGTCCAGCCATGGAGAAGAGTTTAGACACGAGGAGAATATAAGGAACACACCCATTATCAAGAAATCACATTAGGATTCTCTTTTTAACCTGTTCCTTAAAACACTAGTGCTTAGGAAATCTATTAGAGGCAGAAGCAGTCAAGGGTAGCTTAGGGTTAGGGTTAGGGTTAGGGTGAGGGTTAGGGTATGGCTTAGGGTACGGGTTCAGGGAGGGGTTCGGGTAGGGCGTAGGGTATGTGTTAGGGTTAGGGTTAGGGTTAGTGTTAGGGTTAGGGCTCGGTTTAGGGTACGGGTTAGGATTAGGGTACGCGTTAGTGTTAGGGTAGGTGTTAGGGTTAGGGTACGCGATAGGGTCAGGTTAGTTATTAAACCTATCCCAATCTCTAGATACCCTTTAGCACGTAAAGGAATATTATTTGGGGGTCCAGCCATGGAGAAGAGTTTAGACAATAGGAGAAGATAAGGAACACACCCATTATCAAGAAATCACATTAGGATTCTCTTTTTAACCTGTTCCTTAAAACACTAGTGCTTAGGAAATCTATTGGAGGCAGAAGCAGTCAAGGGTAGCTTAGGGTTAGGGTTAGGGTTAGGGTGAGGGTTAGGGTATGGCTTAGGGTACGGGTTCGGGGAGGGGTTCGGGTAGGGCGTAGGGTATGGGTTAGGATTAGCGTTAGGGTTAGTGTTAGGGTTAGGGCTCGGTTTAGGGTACGGGTTAGGATTAGGGTACGCGTTAGGGTTAGGGTAGGGGTTAGGGTTAGGGTACGCGTTAGGGTGGGTGTAGTTATTAAACCTATCACACTCTCTAGATACCCCTTAGCACGTAAAGGAATATTATTTGGGGGTCCAGCCATGGAGAAGAGTTCAGACACGAGGAGAAGATAAGGAACACACCCATTATCAAGAAATCACATTAGGATTCTCTTTTTAACCAGTTCCTTAAAACACTAGTGCTTAGGAAATCTATTGGAGGCAGAAGCCGTCAAGGGTAGCTTAGGGTTAGGGTTAGGGTTAGGGTGAGGGTTAGGGTACGGCTTACGATAAGGGTTCGGGGAGGGGTTCGGGTAGGGCGTAGGGTATGGGTTAGGGTTAGGGTTAGGGCTAGTGTTAGGGTTAGGGCTCGGTTTAGGGTACGGGTTAGGATTAGGGTATGCGTTAGGGTTAGGGTAGGGGTTAGGGTTAGGGTACGCGTTAGGGTGAGGGTAGTTATTAAACCTATCCCACTCTCTAGATACCCCTTAGCACGTAAAGGAATATTATTTGGGGGTCCAGCCATGGAGAAGAGTTTAGACACGAGGAGAAGATAAGGAACACAACCATTATCAATAAGTCACATTAGGATTCTCTTTTTAACCTGTTCCTTAAATCACTAGTGCTTAGGAAATCTTTTGGAGGCAGAAGCCGTCAAGGGTAGCTTAGGGTTAGGGTTAGGGTTAGGGTGAGGGTTAGGGTACGGATTAGGGTACGGGTTCGGGGAGGGGTTCGGGTAGGGCGTAGGGTATGGGTTAGGGTTAGGGTTAGAGTTAGTGTTAGGGTTAGGGCTCGGTTTAGGGTATGGGTTAGGATTAGGGTACGCGTTAAGGTTAGGGTAGGGGTTACTGTTAGGGTACGCGTTAGGGTGAGGGTAGTTATTAAACCTATCCCACTCTCTAGATACCCCTTAGCACGTAAAGGAATATTATTTGGGGGTCCAGCCATGGAGAAGAGTTTAGACACTAGGAGAAGATAAGGAACACACCCATTATCACGAAATCACATTAGGATTCTCTTTTTAACCTGTTCCTTAAAACACTAGTGCTTAGGAAATCTATTAGAGGCAGAAGCAGTCAAGGGTAGCTTAGGGTTAGGGTTTGGGTTAGGGTGAGGGCTAGGGTATGGCTTAGGGTACGGGTTCGGGGAGGGGTTCGGGTAGGGCGTAGGGTATGGGTTAGGGTTACGGTTAGGTTTAGTGTTAGGATTAGGGCTCGGTTTAGGGTACGGGTTAGGATTAGGGTACGCGTTAGGGTTAGGGTAGGGGTTAGGGTTAGGGTACGCGATAGGGTGAGGGTAGTTATTAAACCTATCACACTCTCTAGATACCCCTTAGCACATAAAGGAATATTATTTGGGGGTCCATCCATGGAGAAGAGTTTAGACACGAGGAGAAGATAAGGAACACACCCATTATCAATAAATCACATTAGGATTCTCTTTTTAACATGTTCCTTAAAACACTAGTGCTTAGGAAATCTATTGGAGGCAGAAGCCGTCAAGGGTAGCTTAGGGTTAGGGTTAGGGTTAGGGTGAGGGTTAGGGTACGGCTTAGGGCACTGGTTCGGGGAGGTGTTCGGGTAGGGCGTAGGGTATGGGTTAGGGTTAGGGTTAGGGTTAGTGTTAGGGTTAGGGCCCGGTTTAGGGTACGGGTTAGGATTAGGTTACGTGTTAGGGTTAGTGTACGCGTTAGGGTGAGGGTAGTTATTAAACCTATTCGACTCTCTAGATACCCCTTAGCACGTACAGGTATATTATTGGGGGTCCAGCCATGGAGAAGAGTTTAGACACTAGGAGAAGATAAGGAACACACCCATTATCACGAAATCACATTAGGATTCTCTTTTTAACCTGTTCCTTAAAACACTAGTGCTTAGGAAATCTTTTGGAGGCAGAAGCAGTCAAGGGTAGCTTAGGGTTAGGGTTAGGGTTAGGGTGAGGGTTAGGGTACGGCTTAGGGTACGGGTTCGGGGAGGGGTTCGGGTAGGGCGTAGGGTATGGGTTAGGGTTAGGGTTAGGGTTAGTGTTAGGGTTAGGGCTCGGTTTAGGGTACGGGTTAGGATTAGGGTACGCGTTAGGGTTAGGGTAGGGGTTAGGGTTAGGGTACGCGTTAGGGTGGGGGTAGTTATTAAACCTATCCCACTCTCTAGATACCCCTTAGCACGTAAAGGAATATTATTTGGGGGTCCAGCCTTGGAGAAGAGTTTAGACACGAGGAGAATATAAGGAACACATCCATTATCAAGAAATCACATTAGGATTCTCTTTTTAACCTGTTCCTTAAAACACTAGTGCTTAGGAAATCTATTGGAGGCAGAAGCAGTCAAGGGTAGCTTAGGGTTAGGGTTAGGGTTAGGGTGAGGGTTAGGGTATGGCTTAGGGTACGGGTTCGGGGAGGGGTTCGGGTAGGGCGTAGGGTATGGGTTAGGGTTAGGGTTAGAGTTAGTGTTAGGGTTAGGGCTCGGTTTAGGGTACGGGTTAGGATTAGGGTACGCGTTAGGGTTAGGGTAGGGGTTAGGGTTAGGGTACGCGTTAGGGTGGGGGTAGTTATTAAACCTATCACACTCTCTAGATACCCCTTAGCACGTAAAGGAATATTATTTGGGGGTCCAGCCATGGAGAAGAGTTTCGACACTAGGAGAAGATAAGGAACACACCCATTATCAAGAAATCACATTAGGATTCTCTTTTTAACCTGTTCCTTAAAACACTAGTGCTTAGGAAATCTATTGGAGGCAGAAGCAGTCAAGGGTAGCTTAGGGTTAGGGTTAGGGTTAGGGTGAGGGTTAGGGTATGGCTTAGGGTACGGGTTCGGGGAGGGGTTCGGGTAGGGCGTAGGGTATGGGTTAGGGTTAGGGTTAGAGTTAGTGTTAGGGTTAGGGCTCGGTTTAGGGTATGGGTTAGGATTAGGGTACGCGTTAGGGTTAGGGTAGGGGTTAGTGTTATGGTACGCGTTAGGGTGAGGGTAGTTATTAAACCTATCCCACTCTCTAGATACCCCTTAGCACGTAAAGGAATATTATTTGGGGGTCCAGCCATGGAGAAGAGTTTAGACACTAGGAGAAGATAAGGAACACACCCATTATCAAGAAATCACATTAGGATTCTCTTTTTAACCTGTTCCTTAAAACACTAGTGCTTAGGAAATCTATTGGAGGCAGAAGCAGTCAAGGGTAGCTTAGGGTTAGGGTTAGGGTTAGGGTGAGGTTTAGGGTATGGCTTAGGGTACGGGTTCGGGGAGGGGTTCGGGTAGGGCGTAGGGTATGGGTTAGGGTTAGGGTTAGGGCTAGTGTTAGGGTTAGGGCTCGGTTTGGGTTACGGGTTAGGATTAGGGTACGCGTTAGGGTTAGTGTAGGGGTTAGGGTTAGGGTACACGTTAGGGTGAGGGTAGTTATTAAACCTATCACACTCTCTAGATACACCTTAGCACGTAAAGGAATATTATTTGGGGGTCCAGCCATGGAAAAGAATTTAGACAAGAGGAGAAGATAAGGAACACACCCATTATCAAGAAATCACATTAGGATTCTCTTTTTAACCTGTTCCTTAAATCACTAGTGCTTAGGAAATCTATTGGAGGCAGAAGCCGTCAAGGGTAGCTTAGGGTTAGGGTTAGGGTTAGGGTGAGGGTTAGGGTACGGCTTAGGGTACGGGTTCGGGGAGGGATTCGGATAGGGCGTAGGGTATGGGTTAGAGTTAGGGTTAGGGTTAGTGTTAGGGTTAGGGCTCGGTTAAGGGTTCGGGTTAGGATTAGGGTACGCGTTATTGTTAAGGTAGCGGTTAGGGTTAGGGTACGCTTTAGGGTGAGGGTAGTTATTAAACCTATCCCACTCTCTAGATACCCCTTAGCACGTAAAGGAATATTATTTGGGGGTCCAGCCATGGAGAAGGGTTTAGACACTAGGAGAAGATAAGGAACACACCCATTATCAAGAAATCACAATATGATTCTCTTTTTAAACTGTTCCTTAAAACACTAGTGGTTAGGAAATCTATTGGAGGCAGAAGCACTCAAGGGTAGCTTAGGGTTAGGGTTAGGGTTAGGGTGAGGGTTAGGGTACGGCTTACGATAAGGGTTCGGGGAGGGGTTCGGGTAGGGCGTAGGGTATGGGTTAGGGTTAGGGTTAGGGCTAGTGTTAGGGTTAGGGCTCGGTTTAGGGTACGGGTTAGGATTAGGGTATGCGTTAGGGTTAGGGTAGGGGTTAGGGTTAGGGTACGCGTTAGGGTGAGGGTAGTTATTAAACCTATCCCACTCTCTAGATACCCCTTAGCACGTAAAGGAATATTATTTGGGGGTCCATCCATGGAGAAGAGTTTAGACACGAGGAGAAGATAAGGAACACACCCATTATCAATAAATCACATTAGGATTCTCTTTTTAACCTGTTCCTTAAAACACTAGTGCTTAGGAAATCTATTGGAGGCAGAAGCAGTCAAGGGTAGCTTAGGGTTAGGGTTAGGGTTAGGGTGAGGGTTAGGGTACGGCTTAGGGTACGGGTTCGGGGAGGGGTTCGGGTAGGGCGTAGGGTATGGGTTAGGGTTAGGGTTAGGGTTAGTGTTAGGGTTAGGGCTCGGTTTAGGGTATGGGTTAGGATTAGGGTACGCGTTAGGGTTAGGGTAGGGGTTAGGGTTAGGGTACGCGTTAGGGTGGGGGTAGTTATTAAACCTATCACACTCTCTAGATACCCCTTAGCACGTAAAGGAATATTATTTGGGGTTCCAGCCATGGAGAAGAGTTTAGACACTAGGAGAAGATAAGGAACACACCCATTATCAAGAAATCACATTAGGATTCTCTTTTTAACCTGTTCCTTAAAACACTAGTGCTTAGGAAATCTATTGGAGGCAGAAGCAGTCAAGGGTAGCTTAGGGTTAGGGTTAGGGTTAGGGTGAGGGTTAGGGTACGGCTTAGGGTACGGGTTCGGGGAGGGGTTCGGGTAGGGCGTAGGCTATGGGTTAGGGTTAGGGTTAGGGCTAGTGTTAGGGTTAGGGCTCGGTTTAGGGTACGGGTTAGGATTAGGGTACGCGTTAGGGTTAGGGTAGGGGTTAGGGTTAGGGTACGCGTTAGGGTGAGGGTAGTTATTAAACCTATCCCACTCTCTAGATACCCCTTAGCACGTAAAGGAATATTATTTGGGGGTGCAGCCATGGAGAAGAGTTTAGACACTAGGAGAAGATAAGGAACACACCCATTATCAAGAAATCACATTAGGATTCTCTTTTTAACCTGTTCCTTAAAACACTAGTGCTTAGGAAATCTATTGGAGGCAGAAGCAGTCAAGGGTAGCTTAGGGTTAGGGTTAGGGTTAGGGTGAGGTTTAGGGTATGGCTTAGGGTACGGGTTCGGGGAGGGGTTCGGGTAGGGCGTAGGGTATGGGTTAGGGTTAGGGTTAGGGCTAGTGTTAGGGTTAGGGCTCGGTTTGGGGTACGGGTTAGGATTAGGGTACGCGTTAGGGTTAGTGTAGGGGTTAGGGTTAGGGTACACGTTAGGGTGAGGGTAGTTATTAAACCTATCACACTCTCTAGATACACCTTAGCACGTAAAGGAATATTATTTGGGGGTCCAGCCATGGAAAAGAATTTAGACAAGAGGAGAAGATAAGGAACACACCCATTATCAAGAAATCACATTAGGATTCTCTTTTTAACCTGTTCCTTAAATCACTAGTGCTTAGGAAATCTATTGGAGGCAGAAGCCGTCAAGGGTAGCTTAGGGTTAGGGTTAGGGTTAGGGTGAGGGTTAGGGTACGGCTTAGGGTACGGGTTCGGGGAGGGATTCGGATAGGGCGTAGGGTATGGGTTAGAGTTAGGGTTAGGTTTAGTGTTAGGGTTAGGGCTCGGTTAAGGGTTCGGGTTAGGATTAGGGTACGCGTTATTGTTAAGGTAGCGGTTAGGGTTAGGGTACGCTTTAGGGTGAGGGTAGTTATTAAACCTATCCCACTCTCTAGATACCCCTTAGCACGTAAAGGAATATTATTTGGGGGTCCAGCCATGGAGAAGGGTTTAGACACTAGGAGAAGATAAGGAACACACCCATTATCAAGAAATCACAATATGATTCTCTTTTTAAACTGTTCCTTAAAACACTAGTGGTTAGGATATCTATTGGAGGCAGAAGCACTCAAGGGTAGCTTAGGGTTAGGGTTAGGGTTAGGGTGAGGGTTAGGGTACGGCTTACGATAAGGGTTCGGGGAGGGGTTCGGGTAGGGCGTAGGGTATGGGTTAGGGTTAGGGTTAGGGCTAGTATTAGGGTTAGGGCTCGGTTTAGGGTACGGGTTAGGATTAGGGTATGCGTTAGGGTTAGGGTAGGGGTTAGGGTTAGGGTACGCGTTAGGGTGAGGGTAGTTATTAAACCTATCCCACTCTCTAGATACCCCTTAGCACGTAAAGGAATATTATTTGGGGGTCCAGCCATGGAGAAGAGTTTAGACACGAGGAGAAGATAAGGAACACACCCATTATCAATAAATCACATTAGGATTCTCTTTTTAACCTGTTCCTTAAATCACTAGTGCTTAGGAAATCTTTTGGAGGCAGAAGCCGTCAAGGGTAGATTAGGGTTAGGGTTAGGGTTAGGGTGAGGGTTAGGGTACGGCTTAGGGTACGGGTTCGGGGAGGGGTTCGGGTAGGGCGTAGGGTATGGGTTAGGGTTAGGGTTAGAGTTAGTGTTAGGGTTAGGGCTCGGTTTAGGGTATGGGTTAGGATTAGGGTACGCGTTAGGGTTAGGGTAGGGGTTAGTGTTAGGGTACGCGTTAGGGTGAGGGTAGTTATTAAACCTATCCCACTCTCTAGATACCCCTTAGCACGTAAAGGAATATTATTTGGGGGTCCAGCCATGGAGAAGAGTTTAGACACGAGGAGAAGATAAGGAACACACCCATTATCAAGAAATCACATTAGGATTCTCTTTTTAACCTGTTCCTTAAAACACTAGTGCTTAGGAAATCTATTGGAGGCAGAAGCAGTCAAGGGTAGCTTAGGGTTAGGGTTAGGGTTAGGGTGAGGGATAGGGTATGGCTTATGGTACGGGTTCGGGGAGGGGTTCGGTTGGGCGTAGGGTATGGGTTAGGGTTAGGGTTAGGGTTAGTGTTAGGGTTATGGCTCGGTTTAGGGTACGGGTTAGGTTTAGGGTACGCGTTAGTGTTAGGGTAGGTGTTAGGGTTAGGGTACGCGTTAGGGTGAGGTTAGTTATTAAACCTATCCCACTCTCTAGATACCCCTTAGCACGTAAAGGAATATTATTTGGGGGTCCAGCCATGGAGAAGAGTTTAGACACGAGGAGAAGATAAGGAACACACCAATTATCAAGAAATCACATTAGGATTCTCTTTTTAACATGTTCCTTAAAACACTAGTGCTTAGGAAATCTATTGGAGGCAGAAGCCGTCAATGGTAGCTTAGGGTTAGGGTTAGGGTTAGGTTTAGGGTGAGGGTTAGGGTACGGCTTAGGGCACGGGTTCGGGGAGGGGTTCGGGTAGGGCGTAGGGTATGGGTTAGGGTTAGGGTTAGGGTTAGTGTTAGGGTTAGGGCTCGGTTTAGGGTACGGGTTAGGATTAGGGTACGCGTTAGGGTTAGTGTACGCGTTAGGGTGAGGGTAGTTATTAAACCTATCCCACTGTCTAGATACCCCTTAGCATGTACAGGAATATTATTGGGGGTCCAGCCATGGAGAAGAGTTTAGACACTAGGAGAAGATAAGGAACACACCCATTATCACGAAATCACATTAGGATTCTCTTTTTAACCTGTTCCTTAAAACACTAGTGCTTAGGAAATCTATTGGAGGCAGAAGCAGTCAAGGGTAGCTTAGGGTTAGGGTTAGGGTGAGGGTTAGGGTATGGCTTAGGGTACGGGTTCGGGGAGGGGTTCGGGTAGGGCGTAGGGTATGGGTAAGGGTTAGGGTTAGGGTTAGTGTTAGGGTTAGGGTTCGGTTTAGGGTACGGGTTAGGATTAGGGTACGCGTTAGTGTTAGGGTAGTGGTTAGGGTTAGGGTACGCGTTAGGGTGGGGGTAGTTATTAAACCTATCACACTCTCCAGATACCCCTTAGCACGTAAAGGAATATTATTTGGGGGTCCAGCCTTTGAGAAGAATTTAGACACGAGGAGAATATAAGGAACACACCCATTATCAAGAAATCACATTAGGATTCTCTTTTTAACCTGTTCCTTAAAACACTAGTGCTTAGGAAATCTATTGGAGGCAGAAGCAGTCAAGGGTAGCTTAGGGTTAGGGTTAGGGTTAGGGTGAGGGTTAGGGTACGGCTTAGGGTACGGGTTCGGGGAGGGGGTCGGGTAGGGCGTAGGGTATGGGTTAGGGTTAGTGTTAGGTTTAGTGTTAGGGTTAGGGCTCGGTTTAGGGTACGGCTTAGGATTAGGGTACTCGTTAGGTTTAGGGTAGCTGTTAGGGTTAGGGTACGCGTTAGGGTGAGGGTAGTTATTAAACCTATCACACTCTCTAGATACCCCTTAGCACGTAAAGGAATATTATTTGGGGGTCCAGCCATGGAGAAGAGTTTAGACACTAGGAGAAGATAAGGAACACACCCATTATCACGAAATCACATTAGGATTCTCTTTTTAACCTGTTCCTTAAAACACTAGTGCTTAGGAAATCTATTGGAGGCAGAAGCCGTCAAGGGTAGCTTAGGTTTAGGTTAGGGTTAGGGTGAGGTTTAGGGTATGGCTTAGGGTACGGGTTCGGGGAGGGGTTCGGGTAGGGCGTAGGGTATGGGTTAGGGTTAGGGTTAGGGCTAGTGTTAGGGTTAGGGCTCGGTTTGGGGTACGGGTTAGGATTAGGGTACGCGTTAGGGTTAGTGTAGGGGTTAGGGTTAGGGTACACGTTAGGGTGAGGGTAGTTATTAAACCTATCACACTCTCTAGATACACCTTAGCACGTAAAGGAATATTATTTGGGGGTCCAGCCATGGAAAAGAATTTAGACAAGAGGAGAAGATAAGGAACACACCCATTATCAAGAAATCACATTAGGATTCTCTTTTTAACCTGTTCCTTAAATCACTAGTGCTTAGGAAATCTATTGGAGGCAGAAGCCGTCAAGTGTAGCTTAGGGTTAGGGTTAGGGTTAGGGTGAGGGTTAGGGTACGGCTTAGGGTACGGGTTCGGGGAGGGATTCGGATAGGGCGTAGGGTATGGGTTAGAGTTAGGGTTAGGGTTAGTGTTAGGGTTAGGGCTCGGTTAAGGGTTCGGGTTAGGATTAGGGTACGCGTTATTGTTAAGGTAGCGGTTAGGGTTAGGGTACGCTTTAGGGTGAGGGTAGTTATTAAACCTATCCCACTCTCTAGATACCCCTTAGCACGTAAAGGAATATTATTTGGGGGTCCAGCCATGGAGAAGGGTTTAGACACTAGGAGAAGATAAGGAACACACCCATTATCAAGAAATCACAATATGATTCTCTTTTTAAACTGTTCCTTAAAACACTAGTGGTTAGGAAATCTATTGGAGGCAGAAGCACTCAAGGGTAGCTTAGGGTTAGGGTTAGGGTTAGGGTGAGGGTTAGGGTACGGCTTACGATAAGGGTTCGGGGAGGGGTTCGGGTAGGGCGTAGGGTATGGGTTAGGGTTAGGGTTAGGGCTAGTGTTAGGGTTAGGGCTCGGTTTAGGGTACGGGTTAGGATTAGGGTACGCGTTAGGGTTAGGGTAGGGGTTAGGGTTAGGGTACGCGTTAGGGTGGGGGTAGTTATTAAACCTATCCCACTCTCTAGATACCCCTTAGCACGTAAAGGAATATTATTTGGGGGTCCAGCCTTGGAGAAGAGTTTAGACACGAGGAGAATATAAGGAACACATCCATTATCAAGAAATCACATTAGGATTCTCTTTTTAACCTGTTCCTTAAAACACTAGTGCTTAGGAAGTCTATTGGAGGCAGAAGCAGTCAAGGGTAGCTTAGGGTTAGGGTTAGGGTTAGGGTGAGGGTTAGGGTATGCCTTAGGGTACGGGTTCGGGGAGGGGTTCGGGTAGGGCGTAGGGTATGTGTTAGGGTTAGGGTTAGAGTTAGTGTTAGGGTTAGGGCTCGGTTTAGGGTACGGGTTAGGATTAGGGTACGCGTTAGGGTTAGGGTAGGGGTTAGGGTTAGGGTACGCGTTAGGGTGGGGGTAGTTATTAAACCTATCACACTCTCTAGATACCCCTTAGCACGTAAAGGAATATTATTTGGGGGTCCAGCCATGGAGAAGAGTTTCGACACTAGGAGAAGATAAGGAACACACCCATTATCAAGAAATCACATTAGGATTCTCTTTTTAACCTGTTCCTTAAAACACTAGTGCTTAGGAAATCTATTGGAGGCAGAAGCAGTCAAGGGTAGCTTAGGGTTAGGGTTAGGGTTAGGGTGAGGGTTAGGGTATGGCTTAGGGTACGGGTTCGGGGAGGGGTTCGGGTAGGGCGTAGGGTATGGGTTAGGGTTAGGGTTAGGGTTAGTGTTAGGGTTAGGGCTCGGTTTAGGGTATGGGTTAGGATTAGGGTACGCGTTAGGGTTAGGGTAGGGGTTAGGGTTAGGGTACGCGTTAGGGTGGGGGTAGTTATTAAACCTATCACACTCTCTAGATACCCCTTAGCACGTAAAGGAATATTATTTGGGGTTCCAGCCATGGAGAAGAGTTTAGACACTAGGAGAAGATAAGGAACACACCCATTATCAAGAAATCACATTAGGATTCTCTTTTTAACCTGTTCCTTAAAACACTAGTGCTTAGGAAATCTATTGGAGGCAGAAGCAGTCAAGGGTAGCTTAGGGTTAGGGTTAGGGTTAGGGTGAGGGTTAGGGTACGGCTTAGGGTACGGGTTCGGGGAGGGGTTCGGGTACGGCGTAGGCTATGGGTTAGGGTTAGGTTTAGGGCTAGTGTTAGGGTTAGGGCTCGGTTTAGGGTACGGGTTAGGATTAGGGTACGCGTTAGGGTTAGGGTAGGGGTTAGGGTTAGGGTACGCGTTAGGGTGAGGGTAGTTATTAAACCTATCCCACTCTCTAGATACCCCTTAGCACGTAAAGGAATATTATTTGGGGGTGCAGCCATGGGTTTAGACACGAGGAGAAGATAAGGAACACACCCATTATCACGAAATCACATTAGGATTCTCTTTTTAACATTTTCCTTAAAACACTAGTGCTTAGGAAATCTATTGGAGGCAGAAGCCGTCAAGGGTAGCTTAGGGTTAGGGTTAGGGTTAGGGTGAGGGTTAGGGTACGGCTTAGGGCACTGGTTCGGGGAGGTGTTCGGGTAGGGCGTAGGGTATGGGTTAGGGTTAGGGTTAGGGTTAGTGTTAGGGTTAGGGCCCGGTTTAGGGTACGGGTTAGGATTAGGGTACGTGTTAGGGTTAGTGTACGCGTTAGGGTGAGGGTAGTTATTAAACCTATTCGACTCTCTAGATACCCCTTAGCACGTACAGGAATATTATTGGGGGTCCAGCCATGGAGAAGAGTTTAGACACTAGGAGAAGATAAGGAACACACCCATTATCACGAAATCACATTAGGATTCTCTTTTTGACCTGTTCCTTAAAACACTAGTGCTTAGGAAATCTTTTGGAGGCAGAAGCAGTCAAGGGTAGCTTAGGGTTAGTGTTAGGGTTAGGGTGAGGGTTAGGGTACGGCTTAGGGTACGGGTTCGGGGAGGGGTTCGGGTAGGGCGTAGGGTATGGGTTAGGGTTAGGGTTAGGGTTAGTGTTAGGGTTAGGGCTCGGTTTAGGGTACGGGTTAGGATTAGGGTACGCGTTAGGGTTAGGGTAGGGGTTAGGGTTAGGGTACGCGTTAGGGTGGGGGTAGTTATTAAACCTATCCCACTCTCTAGATACCCCTTAGCACGTAAAGGAATATTATTTGGGGGTCCAGCCTTGGAGAAGAGTTTAGACACGAGGAGAATATAAGGAACACATCCATTATCAAGAAATCACATTGGGATTCTCTTTTTAACCTGTTCCTTAAAACACTAGTGCTTAGGAAATCTATTGGAGGCAGAAGCAGTCAAGGGTAGCTTAGGGTTAGGGTTAGGGTTAGGGTAAGGGTTAGGGTACGGCTTAGGGTACGGGTTCGGGGAGGGGTTCGGGTAGGGCGTAGGGTATGGGTTAGGGTTAGGGTTAGGGTTAGTGTTAGGGTTAGGGCTCGGTTTAGGGTATGGGTTAGGATTAGGGTACGCGTTAGGGTTAGGGTAGGGGTTAGGGTTAGGGTACGCGTTAGGGTGGGGGTAGTTATTAAACCTATCCCACTCTCTAGATACCCCTTAGCACGTAAAGGAATATTATTTGGGGGTCCAGCCATGGAGAAGAGTTTAGACACTAGGAGAAGATAAGGAACACACCCATTATCAAGAAATCACATTAGGATTCTCTTTTTAACCTGTTCCTTAAAACACTAGTGCTTAGGAAATCTATTGGAGGCAGAAGCAGTCAAGGGTAGCTTAGGGTTAGGGTTAGGGTTAGGGTGAGGGTTAGGGTACGGCTTAGGGTACGGGTTCGGGGAGGGGTTCGGGTAGGGAGTAGGCTATGGGTTAGGGTTAGGGTTAGGGCTAGTGTTAGGGTTAGGGCTCGGTTTAGGGTACGGGTTAGGATTAGGGTACGCGTTAGGGTTAGGGTAGGGGTTAGGGTTAGGGTACGCGATAGGGTGAGGGTAGTTATTAAACCTATCACACTCTCTAGATACCCCTTAGCACATAAAGGAATATTATTTGGGGGTCCATCCATGGAGAAGAGTTTAGACACGAGGAGAAGATAAGGAACACACCCATTATCACGAAATCACATTAGGATTCTCTTTTTAACATTTTCCTTAAAACACTAGTGCTTAGGAAATCTATTGGAGGCAGAAGCCGTCAAGGGTAGCTTAGGGTTAGGGTTAGGGTTAGGGTGAGGGTTAGGGTACGGCTTAGGGCACTGGTTCGGGGAGGTGTTCGGGTAGGGTGTAGGGTATGGGTTAGGGTTAGGGTTAGGGTTAGTGTTAGGGTTAGGGCCCGGTTTAGGGTACGGGTTAGGATTAGGGTACGTGTTAGGGTTAGTGTACGCGTTAGGGTGAGGGTAGTTATTAAACCTATTCGACTCTCTAGATACCCCTTAGCACGTACAGGAATATTATTGGGGGTCCAGCCATGGAGAAGAGTTTAGACACTAGGAGAAGATAAGGAACACACCCATTATCACGAAATCACATTAGGATTCTCTTTTTAACCTGTTCCTTAAAACACTAGTGCTTAGGAAATCTTTTGGAGGCAGAAGCAGTCAAGGGTAGCTTAGGGTTAGTGTTAGGGTTAGGGTGAGGGTTAGGGTACGGCTTAGGGTACGGGTTCGGGGAGGGGTTCGGGTAGGGCGTAGGGTATGCGTTAGGGTTAGGGTTAGGGTTAGTGTTAGGGTTAGGGCTCGGTTTAGGGTACGGTTTAGGATTAGGGTACGCGTTAGGGTTAGGGTAGGGGTTAGGGTTAGGGTACGCGTTAGGGTGGGGGTAGTTATTAAACCTATCCCACTCTCTAGATACCCCTTAGCACGTAAAGGAATATTATTTGGGGGTCCAGCCTTGGAGAAGAGTTTAGACACGAGGAGAATATAAGGAACACATCCATTATCAAGAAATCACATTGGGATTCTCTTTTTAACCTGTTCCTTAAAACACTAGTGCTTAGGAAATCTATTGGAGGCAGAAGCAGTCAAGGGTAGCTTAGGCTTAGGTTTAGGGTTAGGGTGAGGGTTAGGGTACGGCTTAGGGTACGGGTTCGGGGAGGGGTTCGGGTAGGGCGTAGGGTATGGGTTAGGGTTAGGGTTAGGGCTAGTGTTAGGGTTAGGGCTCGGTTTAGGGTACGGGTTAGGATTAGGGTATGCGTTAGGGTTAGGTTAGGGGTTAGGGTTAGGATACGCGTTAGAGTGAGGGTAGTTATTAAACCTATCCCACTCTCTAGATAGCCCTTAGCACGTAAAGGAATATTATTTGGGGGTCCAGCCATGGAGAAGAGTTTAGACACGAGGAGAAGATAAGGAACACACCCATTATCAAGAAATCACATTAGGATTCTCTTTTTAACCTGTTCCTTAAATCACTAGTGCTTAGGAAATCTATTGGAGGCAGAAGCCGTCAAGGGTAGCTTAGGGTTAGGGTTAGGGTTAGGGTGAGGGTTAGGGTACGGCTTAGGGTACGGGTTCGGGGAGGGGTTCGGGTAGGGCGTAGGGTATGGGTTAGGGTTAGGGTTAGCGCTAGTGTTAGGGTTAGGGCTCGGTTTAGGGTACGGGTTAGGATTAGGGTACGCGTTAGGGTTAGGGTAGGGGTTAGGGTTAGGGTACGCGTTAGGGTGGGGGTAGTTATTAAACCTATCACACTCTCTAGATACACCTTAGCACGTAAAGGAATATTATTTGGGGGTCCAGCCATGGAGAAGAGTTTAGACACTAGGAGAAGATAAGGAACACACCCATTATCAAGAAATCACATTAGGATTCTCTTTTTAACCTGTTCCTTAAAACACTAGTGCTTAGGAAATCTATTGGAGGCAGAAGCAGTCAAGGGTAGCTTAGGGTTAGGGTTAGGGTTAGGGTGAGGGTTAGGGTACGGCTTAGGGTACGGGTTCGGGGAGGGGTTCGGGTAGGGCGTAGGGTATGGGTTAGGGTTAGGGTTAGGGCTAGTGTTAGGGTTAGGGCTCGGTTTAGGGTACGGGTTAGGATTAGGGTACGCGTTAGGGTTAGGGTAGGGGTTAGGGTTAGGGTACGCGTTAGGGTGAGGGTAGTTATTAAACCTATCCCACTCTCTAGATACCCCTTAGCACGTAAAGGAATATTATTTGGGGGTCCAGCCATGGAGAAGAGTTTAGACACTAGGAGAAGATAAGGAACACACCCATTATCAAGAAATCACATTAGGATTCTCTTTTTAACCTGTTCCTTAAAACACTAGTGCTTAGGAAATCTATTGGAGGCAGAAGCAGTCAAGGGTAGCTTAGGGTTAGGGTTAGGGTTAGGGTGAGGTTTAGGGTATGGCTTAGGGTACAGGTTCGGGGAGGGGTTCGGGTAGGGCGTAGGGTATGGGTTAGGGTTAGGGTTAGGGCTAGTGTTAGGGTTAGGGCTCGGTTTGGGGTACGGGTTAGGATTAGGGTACGCGTTAGGGTTAGTGTAGGGGTTAGGGTTAGGGTACACGTTAGGGTGAGGGTAGTTATTAAACCTATCACACTCTCTAGATACCCCTTAGCACGTAAAGGAATATTATTTGGGGGTCCAGCCATGGAAAAGAATTTAGAGAAGAGGAGAAGATAAGGAACACACCCATTATCAAGAAATCACATTAGGATTCTCTTTTTAACCTGTTCCTTAAATCACTAGTGCTTAAGAAATCTATTGGAGGCAGAAGCCGTCAAGGGTAGCTTAGGGTTAGGGTTAGGGTTAGGGTGAGGGTTAGGGTACGGCTTAGGGTACGGGTTCGGGGAGGGATTCGGATAGGGCGTAGGGTATGGGTTAGAGTTAGGGTTAGGGTTAGTGTTAGGGTTAGGGCTCGGTTAAGGGTTCGGGTTAGGATTAGGGTACGCATTATTGTTAAGGAAGCGGTTAGGGTTAGGGTACGCTTTAGGGTGAGGGTAGTTATTAAACCTATCCCACTCTCTAGATACCCCTTAGCACGTAAAGGAATATTATTTGGGGGTCCAGCCATGGAGAAGGGTTTAGACACTAGGAGAAGATAAGGAACACACCCATTATCAAGAAATCACAATATGATTCTCTTTTTAAACTGTTCCTTAAAACACTAGTGGTTAGGAAATCTATTGGAGGCAGAAGCACTCAAGGGTAGCTTAGGGTTAGGGTTAGGGTTAGGGTGAGGGTTAGGGTACGGCTTACGATAAGGGTTCGGGGAGGGGTTCGGGTAGGGCGTAGGGTATGGGTTAGGGTTAGGGTTAGGGCTAGTGTTAGGGTTAGGGCTCGGTTTAGGGTACGGGTTAGGATTAGGGTATGCGTTAGGGTTAGGGTAGGGGTTAGGGTTAGGGTACGCGTTAGGGTGAGGGTAGTTATTAAACCTATCCCACTCTCTAGATACCCCTTAGCACGTAAAGGAATATTATTTGGGGGTCCAGCCATGGAGAAGAGTTTAGACACGAGGAGAAGATAAGGAACACACCCATTATCAATAAATCACATTAGGATTCTCTTTTTAACCTGTTCCTTAAATCACTAGTGCTTAGGAAATCTTTTGGAGACAGAAGCCGTCAAGGGTAGATTAGGGTTAGGGTTAGGGTTAGGGTGAGGGTTAGGGTACGGCTTAGGGTACGGGTTCGGGGAGGGGTTCGGGTAGGGCGTAGGGTATGGGTTAGGGTTAGGGTTAGAGTTAGTGTTAGGGTTAGGGCTCGGTTTAGGGTATGGGTTAGGATTAGGGTACGCGTTAGGGTTAGGGTAGGGGTTAGTGTTAGGGTACGCGTTAGGGTGAGGGTAGTTATTAAAACTATCCCAATCTCTAGATACCCCTTAGCACGTAAAGGAATATTATTTGGGGGTCCAGCCATGGAGAAGAGTTTAGACACTAGGAGAAGATAAGGAACACACCCATTATCACGAAATCACATTAGGGTTCTCTTTTTAACCTGTTCCTTAAAACACTAGTGCTTAGGAAATCTATTGGAGGCAGAAGCAGTCAAGGGTAGCTTAGGATTAGGGTTTGGGTTAGGGTGAGGGCTAGGGTATGGCTTAGGGTACGGGTTCGGGGAGGGGTTCGGGTAGGGCGTAGGGTATGGGTTAGGGTTAGAGTTAGGGTTAGTGTTAGGATTAGGGCTCGGTTTAGGGTACGGGTTAGGGTTAGTGTACGCGTTAGGGTGAGGGTAGTTATTAAACCTATCCCACTCTCTAGATACCCCTTAGTATGTACAGGAATATTATTGGGGGTCCAGCCATGGAGAAGAGTTTAGACACTAGGAGAAGATAAGGAACACACCCATTATCACGAAATCACATTAGGATTCTCTTTTTAACCTGTTCCTTAAAACAGTAGTGATTAGGAAATCTATTGGAGGCAGAAGCAGTCAAGGGTAGCTTAGGGTTAGGTTTAGGGTGAGGGTTAGGGTATGGCTTAGGGTACGGGTTCGGGGAGGGGTTCGGGTAGGCCGTAGGGTATGGGTAAGGGTTAGGGTTAGGGTTAGTGTTAGGGTTAGGGTTCGGTTTAGGGTACGGGTTAGGATTAGGGTACGCGTTAGTGTTAGGGTAGTGGTTAGGGTTAGGGTACGCGTTAGGGTGGGGGTAGTTATTAAACCTATCACACTCTCCAGATACCCATTAGCACGTAAAGGAATATTATTTGGGGGTCCAGCCTTGGAGAAGAGTTTAGACACGAGGAGAATATAAGGAACACACCCATTATCAAGAAATCACATTAGGATTCTCTTTTTAACCTGTTCCTTAAAACACTAGTGCTTAGGAAATCTATTGGAGGCAGAAGCAGTCAAGGGTAGCTTAGGCTTAGGTTTAGGGTTAGGGTGAGGGTTAGGGTACGGCTTAGGGTACGGGTTCGGGGAGGGGTTCGGGTAGGGCGTAGGGTATGGGTTAGGGTTAGGGTTAGGGCTAGTGTTAGGGTTAGGGCTCGGTTTAGGGTACGGGTTAGGATTAGGGTATGCGTTAGGGTTAGGTTAGGGGTTAGGGTTAGGATACGCGTTAGAGTGAGGGTAGTTATTAAACCTATCCCACTCTCTAGATAGCCCTTAGCACGTAAAGGAATATTATTTGGGGGTCCAGCCATGGAGAAGAGTTTAGACACGAGGAGAAGATAAGGAACACACCCATTATCAAGAAATCACATTAGGATTCTCTTTTTAACCTGTTCCTTAAATCACTAGTGCTTAGGAAATCTATTGGAGGCAGAAGCCGTCAAGGGTAGCTTAGGGTTAGGGTTAGGGTTAGGGTGAGGGTTAGGGTACGGCTTAGGGTACGGGTTCGGGGAGGGGTTCAGGTAGGGCGTAGGGTATGGGTTAGAGTTAGGGTTAGGGTTAGTGTTAGGGTTAGGGCTCGGTTTAGGGTACGGGTTAGGATTAGGGTACGCGTTAGTGTTAGGGTAGGGGTTAGGGTTAGGGTACGCTTTAGGGTGAGGGTAGTTATTAAACCTATCCCACTCTCTAGATACCCCTTAGCACGTAAAGGAATATTATTTGGGCGTCCAGCCATGGAGAAGGGTTTAGACACTAGGAGAAGATAAGGAACACACCCATTATCAAGAAATCACAATATGATTCTCTTTTTAAACTGTTCCTTAAAACACTAGTGGTTAGGAAATCTATTGGAGGCAGAAGCAGTCAAGGGTAGCTTAGGGTTAGTGTTAGGGTTAGGGTGAGGGTTAGGGTACGGCTTAGGGTACGGGTTCGGGGAGGGGTTCGGGTAGGGCGTAGGGTATGGGTTAGGGTTAGAGTTAGGGTTAGTGTTAGGGTTAGGGCTCGGTTTAGGGTACGGGTTAGGATTAGGGTACTCGTTAGGTTTAGGGTAGCGGTTAGGGTTAGGGTACGCGTTAGGATGAGGGTAGTTATTAAACCTATCACACTCTCTAGATACCCCTTAGCACGTAAAGGAATATTATTTGGGGGTCCAGCCATGGAGAAGAGTTTAGACACTAGGAGAAGATAAGGAACACACCCATTATCACGAAATCACATTAGGATTCTCTTTTTAACCTGTTCCTTAAAACACTAGTGCTTAGGAAATCTATTGGAGGCAGAAGCCGTCAAGGGTAGCTTAGGTTTAGGTTAGGGTTAGGGTGAGGGTTAGGATACGGCTTAGGGTACGGGTTCGGGGAGGGGTTCGGGTAGGGCGTAGGGTATGGGTTAGGGTTAGGGTTAGCGCTAGTGTTAGGGTTAGGGCTCGGTTTAGGGGACGGGTTAGGATTAGGGTACGCGTTAGGGTTAGGGTACGGGTTAGGGTTAGGGTACGCGTTAGGGTGAGGGTAGTTATTAAACCTATCCCACTCTCTAGATACCCCTTAGCACTTAAAGGAATATTATTTGGGGGTCCAGCCATGGAGAAGAGTTTAGACACGAGGAGAATATAAGGAACACACCCATTATCAAGAAATCACATTAGGATTCTCTTTTTAACCTGTTCCTTAAAACACTAGTGCTTAGGAAATCTATTGGAGGCAGAAGCAGTCAAGGGTAGCTTAGGGTTAGGGTTAGGGTTAGGGTGAGGTTTAGGATATGGCTTAGGGTACGGGTTCGGGGAGGGGTTCGGGTAGGGCGTAGGGTATGGGTTAGGATTAGCGTTAGGGTTAGTGTTAGGGTTAGGTCTCGGTTTAGGGTACGGGTTAGGATTAGGGTACGCGTTAGGGTTAGGGTAGGGGTTAGGGTTAGGGTACGCGTTAGGGTGGGTGTAGTTATTAAACCTATCACACTCTCTAGATACCCCTTAGCACGTAAAGGAATATTATTTGGGGGTCCAGCCATGGAGAAGAGTTTAGACACGAGGAGAAGATAAGGAACACACCCATTATCAAGAAATCACATTAGGATTCTCTTTTTAACCAGTTCCTTAAAACACTAGTGCTTAGGAAATCTATTGGAGGCAGAAGCCGTCAAGGGTAGCTTAGGGTTAGGGTTAGGGTTAGGGTGAGGGTTAGGGTACGGGTTCGGGGAGGGGTTCGGGTAGGGCGTAGTGTATGGGTTAGGGTTAGGGTTAGGGTTAGTGTTAGGATTAGGGCTCGGTTTAGGGTACGGGTTAGGATTAGGGTACGCGTTAGGGTTAGGGTAGGGGTTAGGGTTAGTGTACGCGATAGGGTGAGGGTAGTTATTAAACCTATCACACTCTCTAGATACCCCTTAGCACATAAAGAATATTATTTGGGGGTCCATCCATGGAGAAGAGTTTAGACACGAGGAGAAGATAAGGAACACACCCATTATCAAGAAATCACATTAGGATTCTCTTTTTAACATGTTCCTTAAAACACTAGTGCTTAGGAAATCTATTGGAGGCAGAAGCCGTCAAGGGTAGCTTAGGGTTAGGGTTAGGGTTAGGGTGAGGGTTAGGGTACGGCTTAGGGCACTGGTTCGGGGAGGTGTTCGGGTAGGGCGTAGGGTATGGGTTAGGGTTAGGGTTAGGGTTAGTGTTAGGGTTAGGGCTCGGTTTAGGGTACGGGTTAGGATTAGGGTACGTGTTAGGGTTAGTGTACGCGTTAGGGTGAGGGTAGTTATTAAACCTATTCGACTCTCTAGATACCCCTTAGCACGTACAGGAATATTATTGGGGTCCAGCCATGGAGAAGAGTTTAGACACTAGGAGAAGATAAGGAACACACCCTTTATCACGAAATCACATTAGGATTCTCTTTTTAACCTGTTCCTTAAAACACTAGTGCTTAGGAAATCTTTTGGAGGCAGAAGCAGTCAAGGGTAGCTTAGGGTTAGTGTTAGGGTTAGGGTGAGGGTTAGGGTATGGCTTAGGGTACGGGTTCAGGGAGGGGTTCGGGTAGGGCGTAGGGTATGGGTTAGGGTTAAGGTTAGGGTTAGTGTTAGGGTTAGGGCTCGGTTTAGGGTACGGGTTAGGATTAGGGTACGCGTTAGGGTTAGGGTAGGGGTTAGGGTTAGGGTACGCGTTAGGGAGGGGGTAGTTATTAAACCTATCCCACTCTCTAGATACCCCTTAGCACGTAAAGGAATATTATTTGGGGGTCCAGACTTGGAGAAGAGTTTAGACACGAGGAGAATATAAGGAACACATCCATTATCAAGAAATCACATTAGGATTCTCTTTTTAACGTGTTCCTTAAAACACTAGTGCTTAGGAAATCTCTTGGAGGCAGAAGCAGTCAAGGGTAGCTTAGGGTTAGGGTTAGGGGTAGGGTGAGGGTTAGGGTACGGCTTAGGGTACGGGTTCGGGGAGGGATTCGTGTAGGGCGTAGGGTATGGGTTAGGGTTAGGGTTAGGGTTAGTGTTAGGGTTAGGGCTCGGTTTAGGTTATGGGTTAGGATTAGGGTACTCGTTAGGGTTAGGGTAGCGGTTAGGGTTAGGTTACGCGTTAGGGTGAGGGTAGTTTTTAAACCTATCCCACTCTCTAGATACCCCTTAGCACGTAAAGGAATATTATTTGGGGGTCCAGCCATGGAGAAGAGTTTAGACACGAGGAGAAGATAAGGAACACACCCATTATCAAGAAATCACATTAGGATTCTCTTTTTAACCTGTTCCTTAAAACACTAGTGCTTACGAAATCTATTGGAGGCAGAAGCAGTCAAGGGTAGCTTAGGGTTAGGGTTAGGGTGAGGGTGAGGGTTAGGGTACGGCTTAGGGTACGGGTTCGGGGAGGGGTTCGGGTAGGGCGTAGGCTATGGGTTAGGGTTAGGGTTAGGGTTAGTGTTAGGGTTAGGGCTCGGGTTAGGGTACGGGTTAGGATTAGGGTACGTGTTAGTGTTAGGGTAGGGGTTAGGGTTAGGGTATGCGATAGGGTGAGGTTAGTTATTAAACCTATCCCACTCTCTAGATACCCTTTAGCACGTAAAGGAATATTATTTGGGGGTCCAGCCATGGAGAAGAGTTTAGACACTAGGAGAAGATAAGGAACACACCCATTATCAAGAAATCACATTAGGATTCTCTTTTTAACCTGTTCCTTAAAACACTAGTGCTTAGGAAATCTATTGGAGGCAGAAGCAGTCAAGGGTAGCTTAGGGTTAGGGTTAGGGTTAGGGTGAGGGTTAGGGTATGGCTTAGGGTACGGGTTCGGGGAGGGGTTCGGGTAGGGCGTAGGGTATGGGTTAGGGTTAGGGTTAGGGCTAGTGTTAGGTTTAGGGCTCGGTTTGGGGTACAGGTTAGGATTAGAGTATGCGTTAGGGTTAGGGTAGGGGTTAGGGTTAGGGTGCACGTTAGGGTGAGGATAGTTAATAAACCTATCACACTCTCTAGATACCCCTTAGCACGTAAAGGAATATTATTTGGGGGTCCAGCCATGGAAAAGAGTTTAGACAAGAGGAGAAGATAAGGAACACACCCATTATCAAGAAATCACATTAGGATTCTGTTTTTAACCTGTTCCTTAAATCACTAGTGCTTAGGAAATCTATTGGAGGCAGAAGCAGTCAAGGGTAGCTTAGGGTTAGGGTTAGGGTTAGGGTGAGGGTTAGGGTAAGGGTTCGGGGACGGGTTCGGGAAGGGCGTAGGGTATGGGTTAGGATTAGGGTACGCGTTAGGGTTAGGGTAGGTGCTAGGGTTAGGGTACGCGATAGGGTGAGGGTAGTTATTAAACCTATCACACTCTCTAGATACCCCTTAGCACATAAAGGAATATTATTTGGGGGTCCATCCATGGAGAAGAGTTTAGACACGAGGAGAAGATAAGAAACACACCCATTATCAAGAAATCACATTAGGATTCTCTTTTTAACATGTTCCTTAAAACACTAGTGCTTAGGAAATCTATTGGAGGCAGAAGCCGTCAAGGGTAGCTTAGGGTTAGGGTTAGGGTTAGGGTGAGGGTTAGGGTACGGCTTAGGGCACGGGTTCGGGGAGGGGTTCGGGTAGGGCGTAGGGTATGGGTTAGGGTTAGGGTTAGGGTTAGTGTTAGGGTTAGGGCTCGGTTTAGGGTAAGGGTTAGGATTAGGGTACGTGTTAGGGTTAGTGTACACGTTAGGGTGAGGGTAGTTATTAAACCTATTCCACTCTCTAGATACCCCTTAGCACGTACAGGAATATTATTGGGGGTCCAGCCATGGAGAAGAGTTTAGACACTAGGAGAAGATAAGGAACTCACCCATTATCACGAAATCACATTAGGATTCTCTTTTTAACCTGTTACTTAAAACACTAGTGCTTAGGAAATCTGTTGGAGGCAGAAGCTGTCAAGGGTAGCTTAGGGTTAGGGTTAGGGTTAGGGTGAGGGTTAGGGTATGGCTTAGGGTACGGGTTCGGGGAGGGATTCGGGTAGGGCGTAGGGTATGGGTTAGGGTTAGGGTTAGGGTTAGTGTTAGGGGTAGGGCTCAGTTTAGGGTACGGGTTAGGATTAGGGTACGCGTTAGTGTTAGGGTAGGGGTTAGGGTTAGGGTACGCGATAGGGTGAGGTTAGTTATTAAACCTATCCCACTCTCTAGATACCCCTTAGCACGTAAAGGAATATTATTTGGGGGTCCAGCCATGGAGAAGAGTTTAGACACTAGGAGAAGATAAGGAACACACCCATTATCAAGAAATCACATTAGGATTCTCTTTTTAACCTGTTCCGTAAAACACTAGTGCTTAGGAAATCTATTGGAGGCAGAAGCAGTCAAGGGAAGCTTAGGGTTAGGGTTAGGGTTAGGGTGAGGGTTAGGGTACGGCTTAGGGTACGGGTTCGGGGAGGGGTTCGGGTAGGGCGTAGGGTATGGGTTAGGGTTAGGGTTAGGGCTAGTGTTAGGGTTAGGGCTCGGTTTAGGGTACGGGTTAGGATTAGGGTACGCGTTAGGGTTAGGGTAGGGGTTAGGGTTAGGGTACGCGTTAGGGTGAGGGTAGTTATTAAACCTATCCCACTCTCTAGATACCCCTTAGCACGTAAAGGAATATTATTTGGGGGTCCAGCCATGGAGAAGAGTTTAGACACTAGGAGAAGATAAGGAACACACCCATTATCAAGAAATCACATTAGGATTCTCTTTTTAACCTGTTCCTTAAAACACTAGTGCTTAGGAAATCTATTGGAGGCAGAAGCAGTCAAGGGTAGCTTAGTGTTAGGGTTAGGGTTAGGGTGAGGGGTACGGTACGGCTTAGGGTACGGGTTCGGGGAGGGGTTCGGGTAGGGCGTAGGCTATGGGTTAGGGTTAGGGTTAGGGTTAGTGTTAGGGTTAGGGCCCGGTTTAGGGTACGGGTTAGGATTAGGGTACGCGTTAATGTTAGGGTAGGGGTTAGGGTTAGGGTATGCGATAGGGTGAGGTTAGTTATTAAACCTATCCCACTCTCTAGATACCCCTTAGCACGTAAAGGAATATTATTTGGGGGTCCAGCCATGGAGAAGAGTTTAGACACTAGGAGAAGATAAGGAACACACCCATTATCAAGAAATCACATTATGATTCTCTTTTTAACCTGTTCCTTAAAACACTAGTGCTTAGGAAATCTATTGGAGGCAGAAGCAGTCAAGGGTAGCTTAGGGTTAGGGTTAGGGTTAGGGTGAGGGTTAGGGTATGGCTTAGGGTACGGGTTCGGGGAGGGGTTCGGGTAGGGCGTAGGGTATGGGTTAGGGTTAGGGTTAGGGCTAGTGTTAGGGTTAGGGCTCGGTTTGGGGTACGGGTTAGGATTAGGGTACGCGTTAGGGTTAGTGTAGGGTTTAGGGTTAGGGTACACGTTAGGGTGAGGGTAGTTATTAAACCTATCACACTCTCTAGATACCCCTTAGCACGTAAATGAATATTATTTGGGGTTCCAGCCATGGAAAAGAGTTTAGACAAGAGGAGAAGATAAGGAACACACCCATTATCAAGAAATCACATTAGGATTCTCTTTTTAACCTGTTCCTTAAATCACTAGTGCTTAGGAAATCTATTGGAGGCAGAAGCCGTCTAGGGTAGCTTAGGGTTAGGGTTAGGGTTAGGGTTAGGGTGAGGGTTAGGGTACGGCTTAGGGTACGGATTCGGGGAGGGATTCGGGTAGGGCGTAGGGTATGGGTTAGAGTTAGGGTTAGGGTTAGTGTTAGGGTTAGGGCTCGGTTAAGGGTTCGGGTTAGGATTAGGGTACGCGTTAGTGTTAAGGTAGGGGTTAGGGTTAGGGTACGCTTTAGGGTGAAGGTAGTTATTAAACCTATCCTACTCTCTAGATACCCCTTAGCACGTAAAGGAATATTATTTGGGGGTCCAGCCATGGAGAAGGGTTTAGACACTAGGAGAAGATAAGGAACACACCCATTTTCAAGAAATCACAATATGATTCTCTTTTTAAACTGTTCCTTAAAACACTAGTGGTTAGGAAATCTACTTGAGGCAGAAGCACTCAAGGGTAGCTTAGGGTTAGGGTTAGGGTTAGGGTGAGGGTTAGGGTACGGCTTAGGGTACGGGTTCGGGGAGGGATTCGTGTAGGGCGTAGGGTATGGGTTAGGGTCAGGGTTAGGGTTAGTGTTAGGGTTAGGGCTCGGTTTAGGTTATGGGTTAGGATTAGGGTACTCGTTAGGGTTAGGGTAGCGGTTAGGGTTAGGTTACGCGTTAGGGTGAGGGTAGTTTTTAAACCTATCCCACTCTCTAGATACCCCTTAGCACGTAAAGGAATATTATTTGGGGGTCCAGCCATGGAGAAGAGTTTAGACACGAGGAGAGGATAAGGAACACACCCATTGTCAAGAAATCACATTAGGATTCTCTTTTTAACCTGTTCCTTAAAACACTAGTGCTTACGAAATCTATTGGAGGCAGAAGCAGTCAAGGGTAGCTTAGGGTTAGGGTTAGGGTGAGGGTGAGGGTTAGGGTACGGCTTAGGGTACGGGTTCGGGGAGGGGTTCGGGTAGGGCGTAGGCTATGGGTTAGGGTTAGGGTTAGGGTTAGTGTTAGGGTTAGGGCTCGGGTTAGGGTACGGGTTAGGATTAGGGTACGCGTTAGTGTTAGGGTAGGGGTTAGGGTTAGGGTATGCGATAGGGTGAGGTTAGTTATTAAACCTATCCCACTCTCTAGATACCCTTTAGCACGTAAAGGAATATTATTTGGGGGTCCAGCCATGGAGAAGAGTTTAGACACTAGGAGAAGATAAGGAACACACCCATTATCAAGAAATCACATTAGGATTCTCTTTTTAACCTGTTCCTTAAAACACTAGTGCTTAGGAAATCTATTGGAGGCAGAAGCAGTCAAGGGTAGCTTAGGGTTTGGGTTAGGGTTAGGGTGAGGGTTAGGGTATGGCTTAGGGTACGGGTTCGGGGAGGGGTTCGGGTAGGGCGTAGGGTATGGGTTAGGGTTAGGGTTAGGGCTAGTGTTAGGGTTAGGGCTCGGTTTGGGGTACAGGTTAGGATTAGAGTATGCGTTAGGGTTAGGGTAGGGGTTAGGGTTAGGGTGCACGTTAGGGTGAGGATAGTTAATAAACCTATCACACTCTCTAGATACCCCTTAGCACGTAAAGGAATATTATTTGGGGGTCCAGCCATGGAAAAGAGTTTAGACAAGAGGAGAAGATAAGGAACACACCCATTATCAAGAAATCACATTAGGATTCTGTTTTTAACCTGTTCCTTAAATCACTAGTGCTTAGGAAATCTATTGGAGGCAGAAGCCGTCAAGGGTAGCTTAGGGTTAGGGTTAGGGTTAGGGTGAGGGTTAGGGTACGGCTTAGGGTACGGGTTCGGGGAGGGGTTCGGGTAGGGCGTAAGGTATGGGTTAGAGTTAGGGTTAGGGTTTGTGTTAGGGTTAGGGCTCGGTTAAGGGTACGGGTTAGGATTAGGGTACGCGTTAGTGTTAGGTTAGGGGTTAGGGTTAGGGTACGCTTTAGGGTGAGGGTAGTTATTAAACCTATCCCACTCTCTAGATACCCCTTAGCACGTAAAGGAATATTATTTGGGGGTCCAGCCATGGAGAAGGGTTTAGACACTAGGAGAAGATAAGGAACACACCCATTATCAAGAAATCACAATATGATTCTCTTTTTAAACTGTTTCTTAAAACACTAGTGCTTAGGAAATCTATTGGAGGCAGAAGCAGTCAAGGGTAGCTTAGGGTTAGGGTTAGGGTTAGGGTGAGGGTTAGGGTACGGCTTAGGGTACGGGTTCGGGGAGGGATTCGGGTACGGCGTAGGGTATGGGTTAGGGTTAGGGTTAGGGTTAGTGTTAGGGTTAGGGCTCGGTTTAGGGTATGGTTTAGGATTAGGGTACTCGTTAGGGTTAGGGTAGCGGTTAGGGTTAGGTTACGTGTTAGGGTGAGGGTAGTTATTAAACCTATCCCACTCTCTAGATACCCCTTAGCACGTAAAGGAATATTATTTGGGGGTCCAGCCATGGAGAAGAGTTTAGACACGAGGAGAAGATAAGGAACACACCCATTATCAAGAAATCACATTACGATTCTCTTTTTAACCTGTTCCTTAAAACACTAGTGCTTAGGAAATCTATTGGAGGCAGAAGCAGTCAAGGGTAGCTTAGGGTTAGGGTTAGGGTTAGGGTGAGGGTTAGGGTACGGCTTAGGGTACGGGTTCGGGGAGGGGTTCGGGTAGGGCGTAGGGTATGGGTTAGGGTTAGGGTTAGGGCTAGTGTTAGGGTTAGGGCTCGGTTTAGGGTACGGGTTAGGATTAGGGTACGCGTTAGGGTTAGGGTAAGGGTTAGGGTTAGGGTACGCGTTAGGGTGAGGGTAGTTATTAAACCTATCCCACTATCTAGATACCCCTTAGCACGTAAAGGAATATTATTTGGGGGTCCAGCCATGGAGAAGAGTTTAGACACGAGGAGAAGATAAGGAACACACCCATTATCAAGAAATCACATTAGGATTCTCTTTTTAACCTGTTCCTTAAAACACTAGTGCTTAGGAAATCTATTGGAGGCAGAAGCAGTCAAGGGTAGCTTAGGGTTAGGGTTAGGGTTAGGGTGAGGGTTAGGGTACGGCGTAGGGTACGGGTTCGGGGAGGGGTTCGGGTAGGGCGGAGGGTATGGGTTAGGGTTAGGGTTAGGGCTAGTGTTAGGGTTAGGGCTCGGTTTAGGGTACGGGTTAGGATTAGGGTACGCGTTAGGGTTAGGGTAAGGGTTAGGGTTAGGGTACGCGTTAGGGTGAGGGTAGTTATTAAACCTATCCCACTCTCTAGATACCCCTTAGCACGTAAAGGAATATTATTTGGGGGTCCAGCCATGGAGAAGAGTTTAGACACGAGGAGAAGATAAGGAACACACCCATTATCAAGAAATCACATTAGGATTCTCTTTTTAACCTGTTCCTTAAAACACTAGTGCTTAGGAAATCTATTGGAGGCAGAAGCAGTCAAGGGTAGCTTAGGGTTAGGGTTAGGGTTAGGGTGAGGGTTAGGGTACGGCTTAGGGTACGGGTTCGGGGAGGGGTACGGGTAGGGCGTAGGCTATGGGTTAGGGTTAGGGTTAGGGTTAGTGTTAGGGTTAGGGCTCGGTTTAGGGTACGGGTTAGGATTAGGGTACGCGTTAGTGTTAGGTTAGGGGTTAGGGTTAGGATATGCGATAGGGTGAGGTTAGTTATTAAACCTATCCCAATCTCTAGATACCCTTTAGCACGTAAAGGAATATTATTTGGGGGTCCAGCCATGGAGAAGAGTTTAGACACTAGGAGAAGATAAGGAACACACCCATTATCAAGAAATCACATTAGGATTCTCTTTTTAACCTGTTCCTTAAAACACTAGTGCTTAGGAAATCTATTGGAGGCAGAAGCAGTCAAGGGTAGCTTAGGGTTAGGGTTAGGGTTAGGGTGAGGGTTAGGGTACGGCTTAGGGTACGGGTTCGGGGAGGGGTTCGGGTAGGGCGTAGGGTATGGGTTAGGGTTAGGGTTAGGGCTAGTGTTAGGGTTAGGGCTCGGTTTGGGGTACGGGTTAGGATTAGGGTACGCGTTAGGGTTAGTGTAGGGGTTAGGGTTAAGGTGCACGTTAGGGTGAGGATAGTTAATAAACCTATCACACTCTCTAGATACCCCTTAGCACGTAAAGGAATATTATTTGGGGGTCCAGCCATGGAAAAGAGTTTAGACAAGAGGAGAAGATAAGGAACACACCCATTATCAAGAAATCACATTAGGATTCTCTTTTTAACCTGTTCCTTAAATCACTAGTGCTTAGGAAATCTATTGGAGGCAGAAGCCGTCAAGGGTAGCTTAGGGTTAGGGTTAGGGTTAGGGTGAGGGTTAGGGTACGGCTTAGGGTACGGGTTCGGGGAGGGGTTCGGGTAGGGCGTAGTGTATGGGTTAGAGTTAGGGTTAGGGTTAGTGTTAGGGTTAGGGCTCGGTTAAGGGTACGGGTTAGGATTAGGGTACGCGTTAGTGTTAGGTTAGGGGTTAGGGTTAGGGTACGCTTTAGGGTGAGGGTAGTTATTAAACCTATCCCACTCTCTAGATACCCCTTAGCACGTAAAGGAATATTATTTGGGGGTCCAGCCATGGAGAAGGGTTTAGACACTAGGAGAAGATAAGGAACACACCCATTATCAAGAAATCACAATATGATTCTCTTTTTAAACTGTTTCTTAAAACACTAGTGGTTAGGAAATCTATTGGAGGCAGAAGCAGTCAAGGGTAGCTTAGGGTTAGGGTTAGGGTTAGGGTGAGGGTTAGTGTACGGCTTAGGGTACGGGTTCGGTGAGGGGTTCGGGTACGGCGTAGGGTATGGGTTAGGGTTAGGGTTAGGGTTAGTGTTAGGGTTAGGGCTCGGTTTAGGGTACGGGTTAGGATTAGGGTACGCGTTAGTGTTTGGGTAGGGGTTAGGGTTAGGGTACGCGTTAGGGTTAGGGTCGTTATTAAACCTATCCCACTCTCTAGATACCCCTTAGCACGTAAAGGAATATTATTTGGGGGTCCAGCTATGGAGAAGACTTTAGACACTAGGATAAGATAAGGAACACACCCATTATCAAGAAATCACATTAGGATTCTCTTTTTAACATGTTCCTTAAAACACTAGTGTTTAGGAAATCTATTGGAGGCAGAAGCAGTCAAGGGTAGCTTAGCATTAGGGTTAGGGTTAGGGTACGGCTTAGGGTACGGGTTAGGTGAGGGGTTCAGGTAGGGCGTAGGGTATGGGTTAGGGTTAGGGTTAGGGTTAGTGTTAGGGTTAGGGCTCGGTTTAGGGTACGGTTTAGGATTAGTGTATGCGTTAGTGTTAGGGTAGGGGTTAGGGTTAGGGTACGCATTAGGGTTAGGGTAGTTATTAAACCTATCCCACTCTGTAGATACCCATTAGCACGTAAAGGAATATTATTTGGGGGTCCAGCCATGGAGAAGAGTTTCGAGACTATGATAAGATAAAGCTCACACCCATTATAAAGAAATCACATTAGGATTCTCTTTTTAACCTATTCCTTAAAACACTAGTGCTGAGGAAATCTACTGGAGGCAGAAGCAGTCAAGGGTAGCTTAGGGTTAGGGTTAGGGTTAGGGTGCGGGTTAGGGTACGACTTAGGGTACGGGTTCGGGAACGGGTTCGGGAAGGGCGTAGGGTATGGGTTAGGATTAGTGTTAGGGTTAGTGTTAGGGTTAGGGCTCGGTTTAGGGTATGGTTTAGGATTAGGGTACGCGTTAGGGTTAGGGTAGGGTTTACGGTTAGGGTACACGTTAGGGTTAGGGTCGTTATTATACCTATCCCACTCTCTAGATACCCCTTAGCATGTAAAGGAATATCATTTGGGGGTCTAGCCATGGAGAATAGTTTAGACACTAGGATAAGATAAGGAACACACCCATTATCAAGAAATCACATTAGGATTCTCATTTTAACCTGTTCCTTAAAACACTAGTCCGTAGGAAATCTATTGGAGGCAGAAGCAGTCAAGGGTAGCTTAGGGTTACGGTTAGGGTGAGGGTGAGGGTTAGGGTACGGTTTAGGGTATGGGTTCGGTGAGGGGTTCGGGTAGGGCGTAGAGTATGGTTTAGGGTTAGGTTTAGGGTTAGGGTTAGTGTTAGGGCTCGGTTTAGGGTACGGGTTAGGATTAGAGTACGCGTTAAAGTTAGGGTAGGGGTTAGGGTTAGGGTACGCGTTAGGGTTTGGTTAGTTATTAAACCAATCCCACTCTCTAGATACCCCTTAGCACATAAAGGAATATTATTTTGGGGTCCATCCATGGAGAAGAGTTTAGACACTAGGATAAGAGAAGGAACACACCCATTATCAAGAAATCACTTTAGGATTCTCTTTTTAACCTGTTCCTTAATACACTAGTGCTTAGGAAATCTATTGGAGGCAGAAGCAGTCAAGGGTAGCTTAGGTTTAGGGTTAGGGTTAGTGTGAAGGTTAGGGTACGGCTTAGGGTTCGGGTTCGGGGAGGCGTTATGCTATGGCGTAGGGTATGGGTTAGGGTTAGGGTTAGGGTTAGTGTTAGGGTTAGGGCTCGGTTTTGGGTACGGGTTAGGATTAGGGTACGCGTTAGGGTTAGGGTCGGTGTTAGCGTTACGGTACGCGTTAGGGTGAGGGTAGTTATTAAACCTATCCCACTCTCTAGATACCACTTATCACGTAAAGGAATATTATTTGGGGGTCCAGCCATGGAGAAGAGTTTAGACACTAGGATAAGATAAGGAACACACCCATTATCAAGAAATCACATTAGGATTCTCTTTTTTACTTGTTCCTTAAAACACTAGTGCTTAGGAACTCTAATGGAGGCAGAAGCCGTCAAGGGTAGCTTAGGGTTAGGGTTAGGGTTAAGTTTAGTGTGAGGGTTACGGTACAGCTTCAGGCCCTCTTCTGGTTCCGGGGGGCAGGCTGAGCCTGTGGTTAATTCTTCTTCCTGATGGGAAAATAGAGTGACCTGTGCCTGTCCCAACACATAGAGCTAGTCTCTCATTGGTTCCCCTTCTTCCCATTCATCTTCAGAACAAATTGCAACCTGTACGGAACAGGAGGTTAAAAGTGCTGATGCTCCAAGTAGGGAGGTTGCTAGTAAAGCGGCTGGAATGGCGAACCGGAGCACAAGGAGGTGAGAAATGAGGTGCGTTTTAGAAACCTTTCCCGATCACACGGTGTACCATCTTCTGGGTTTCTCATGCATCTTTTCGATGTAGGAAGATGACCTTGTACCTGGAGATTTGGGACCCATGGGCTGGGTACCACGCAGTATTACTTTAAAGGGTCTGCGTTGGCTCACCCAACCTCACCAAACCTCTCAGCCCCAAGAGTGTCCACCCTTATGTCTCATCCAGCTGTGGGTCCAGATATGGTCAATCCAGGTTGCATCACAGCCCCTGAATGAATTGTGTGAGTATTTCTCTCTCTTTCACTGTCTTTGTTTCATGGGTTTTTAAAAGTAATTTATTTTTATAATGGGGTTTAGCTGCTTTTCACTGCTGTGTTTATGCCGCTTTACACCCACTTGACTCACTTACAGAGAGATATCAATACATAGGTTTGAAGATTCTTACTAGTCAGAAATATTCTTGTGCGATGAATAGGGGGTGTTGAGTCCAGTTCACTGAGCAAGGAGTAAGTGTTGTCTATTACATATTGGGTTTATGGAACGGTATGTTGGCTAATTTGAAACCCTTGTTTTATGCATCACCCCACCTCACCTTTCCCGTTAAGCAGCCATATTGTGTTTTCTAAATGTGTGATTCTCTTCTGTTTTGTAATTCAGTTCATGTGTAACGGTTTTTACATTCCCTCTATAAGTGATATCTTATGATAAGTGTCTTTTTCTGTGTGACTTATTTCACTTAGAATCGTTGTACCTAAATCCACTCATCATGCTGCTACTAACATTATGACATTGATGTCATGCCTGAGAGATATCCCATTCTACATAAGGACCTCAAATTCTTTATCCATTTTTCGCTCTCCTGGGCTATTTAAGATGTAATGAAGTGGAGGTTCCTGTCAACAGAGCAGCCATAAACTTTGGGGTGCCTGTGTCTTGCTGATTTTTAGTTTTCCCAATTTATACACCCATGAGTGGAAGTGCCCTATGCTCTCTAAGCTGTGTTTTTTCGATGTTTCAGGACACACCGTACACTTCTCCAGAGTGGCTGTTGGCAATTTACATCCCACCCATCAGCGTAGCAAGGCTCCCATTTCTCCATGGCCTGTCCTGCATTTCTGGTTTTGATACATTTTTCAGCATGGCCCTTTTGACCGATGGGAAGCGAGACTTCTTTGTAGTGCTGATTTGCCTTGCCAGGTTGTTTGGTTGGCCAAAACGGGCGTATGTGTTTTTTCCTGAATATATTCAGGAAAAAACGCATACGCCCTTTTTGGCCAAGGGCATCACTGTCGACGTTTTGCCGCTTTTCATGGGCTTTAAAGGCGATTCGAATCTACCTCCTGAAATCTGTTTCCTGCAATTCTGCCTTGCTTTCAAATCCTCTTCGTTGCCTTCCCTCAATTTATTTGTGGACTAGAGTTATCATTTATAACTGCGCAGGTTTTGTGAATTGCAGTGCCCCTGACCTGAATTTTTCAACTCGCTTTTTTGGGAGCTGGCCGCAAAAGTGCAGGATTGCTTCAGGCCCTCTTCTGGTTCCGGGGGCCAGGCTGAGCCTGTGGTTAATTCTTCTTCCTGATGGGAAAATAGAGTGATGTGTGCCTGTCCCAACATATAGAGCTAGTCTCTCATTGGTTCCCCTTCTTCCCATGCATCCTCAGGACAAATTGCAACCTGTACGGAACAGGAGGTTAAAGGTGCTTATGCTCCAAGTAGGGAGATTGCTAGTCAAGGGGCTGGAATGGCGAACCGGAGCACAAGGAGATGACAAATGAGGTGCGTTTTAGAAACCTTTCCCGATCACACGGTGTACCATCTTCTGGGTTTCTCATGCATGTTTTCGATGTAGGAAGATGCCCTTGTACCGGGAGATTTGGGACCCATGGGATGGGTACCACGCAGTATTACTTTAATAGGTCTGCATTTGCTCACCCAACCTCACCAAACCTCTCAGCCCCAAGAGTGTCCACCCTTATGTCTCATCCAGCTGTGGGTATAGATATGGTCAATACAGGTTGTATCACAGCCCCTGACCGAATTGTGTAAGAATTTCTCTCTCTTTCATTGTCTTTGTTTCATGGGTGTTTTAAAGAAATTTATTTTTATAATGGGGTTTAGCTTCTTTTCACTGCTCTGTTTATGCCGCTTTACACCCACTTGACTCACTTACGGAGAGATATCAATACCTAGGTTTTAAGATTCTTACTTGTCAGATATATTCTTGTGCGGTGAATAGCGGGTGTTGAGTCCAGTTCACTGAGCAAGGAGTAGTTCTTGTCTATTACATATTGGGTTTATGGAACGGTATATGAACTAATTTGAAACCCTTCTTTCATGTATCACACCACCTCACCTTTCCCGTTAAGCAGTCATAGTGTGTCTTCTAAAAGTGTGACTCTGTTCTGTTTTGTAATTCAGTTCAAGTGTGACGGTTTTTACATTCCCTCTATAAGTGATATCTTATGATAAGTGTCTTTTTCTGTGTGACTTATTTCACTTAGAATCGTCGAAACTAAATCCACTCCTCATGCTGCTACTCGCGTTAAGACATTGATTTCATGGCTGAGTGATATTCCATTGTACATAAGAAGCAAAACTTCTTTATCCATTTTTCTGTTTCCTAGGATATTTAAGGTGTAATGAAGTGGAGGTTCTTGTCAACAGAGCAACCCTTAACTTTGGGTTGCCTGTGTCTTGCTGATTTTTAGATTTCCCAATTTATACGCCCATGCGTGGAAGTGCCCCATTCTCTGTAGCTGTGTTTTTTAGATGTTTTTGGAAACACCATACCCTTCTGCAGAGTCGCCATTGGCAATTTACATCCTTCCCATCAGTGTAACAAGGCTCCCTTTCCTCCTGGTCCTCTCCTGCATTTCTTGTTTTTACACTTTTTTAGGAAGTTCCTTTTGACCGATGGGAAGTGAGACTCCTTTGTAGTGCTGATTTGCATTTCCGGCTTGCTTGGTTGGCCAAAAAGGGCCTATGCGTTTTTTTCTGAATTTATTCAGGAAAAAATGCATACCCCCTTTTTGGCCAAGGGCATCCTTGTCGACGTTTGGCCGCTTTTCATGTGCTTTAGTGGCGATTCGATTCTAACTCCTGAAATTTGTTTCCTGCAATTCTGCCTTTCTTTCCAATCCTTTTCGTTGCCTTCCCTCAATATAGTTTTGGACGATAGTTATAATTTAAAACTCTGCAGGTTTATGAATTGCAGTGCCCCTGAGCTCCATTTTTCAACTCGCTTTTTGGGAGCTTCCCGCAGAGCCGCTGGTTTGCTTCTGGCCCTACTCTGGTTCTCAGTGGCAGGCTAAGCCTTTGCTTAATTCTTCTTCCTGATTGGAAATTAGAGTGACATGTGCCTGTCCGAGCATCTAGGGCTTGGCTCTCCTTGTTTCTCCTCCTTCTCCTTCTTCCTTTGGACAAATTCCAAATTCTGTGCAACTGGATGTTGAAGGTGCTGACATCCTCAAGTGGGGAGGTTTTAAGGAAAATGGCTGGAGGGGTGAATCCAACAACCAGGAAATTAGGAGTTTTGGTTCCTTTTCCAAAATCTTCCTGATCCAACCGTGTTCCATCTTCTGTGTGTCACTAGCATGTTTTAGCTGTAGGAAAGGTCCCGTGTATGTAAGGAGAACACCAGGGATTTTTCCAAATCAGTGTCTCCCCGATCTCCAATCTGGGGAATTTTTAAGCTACTGGTACATGTGTGTTCATTAAGGGACTTGGGCCGTAGGCAGAGTCCGAACTTTAGATGATTGAAGTCTTCAGGCTCAGAAACGCTCACCATCGGCCTCCTTTAGTTTCCATTTTATCTGTAGTTGATAGATGATGTTGATATAGATATCTATTGTTTTTCAGATTATTTCCCCTTAGGGGTCATTAAAAAATATTGAGTATAGTTCCCTGTGCTATACAGTAGTTCCTTGTTGATGATATATTTTATACATAGCAGTGTGTATATGTTAATCCGAAACTGTTAATTTATCCCTCCTCCCACCTTTCCCCTTTGGTAATAAAAAAATATAAGATTTTATACTTCTCAGAAATCTAGGAGCTGAAAGAGAGGTATCATTTTCAATGGAAAATCATTCAAAACAAGGTTGAAACTTCAACCAAGATTATTAGATGTACATCCTTGGAAAGAAATCACTGCATTTCACTACTGTTGACCTGACAAATAAGACAAACCCCTCCACTGAACTTGCTTATAATAAAGTGATGGAAATATCAAATGGAAGTGTTAGAAACATCTTATTTTACACGAGCCTTATACACTGCTCTATGTTAATTACAGTTTGGCTCACACATCTGTTCATTGAAGTTACAATGTTCTCAAATTCTGTTACTGATCCTGCAGAGTGGACCCCAACAAGGGTCTCCCTGCCCAGTGTCATTGGAGCCAACAGATCGAGACTGACTTTGGTTCAGAAGCAAAGGAAAACTTTATATTTTAATCAGAGAATGGAGAGGTGAGAGTGTGTGCTCCCCTGCGGGTTGTGGGCCGGGCTGCTCTGTAGGGATCCTGTCAGCATCAGCGGGAGGGAGGGGGCGGAAGTCTCGAGGGCCGGGTTGGCTGGAGCTCAGGTTCTATGTCGCAGAGTCTGCACAGGGCCCCACGAGCTGAGGTGTCGGCCCAGCCATTTTGCACTAGGAAATCGGGTCTGAAGTGCCGGGTGTGGGACCTCTGCATGTGGAAACCTAGGAGCAAGTGAAATTAGACAAAGTACAAAGGAAAAAATGGTTAGACTTTATTTTATTGCCCAGATTCTATTTTTATCTCCCAGGAATTTTTAATGGGCTTTGCCAGTGACAAAGCCCTCCTCTGCCTTTTGTCCCATTCCTCATTCGTGGGGCGCTGAGGGTGCAGACACCTCTTCTGTAAATGCTTCGTGCTGAGTTGGGTGTCCTCATACCTGGGGGGAGGGGCAGGACTTCTCTCCAGCAGCCTCCAGGTGAGGTTGATTGTCCCCAGGCCTCCTCCCTCACTGCTCGTCTGCCTGAGCACCAGCATTGGAAGTTTCATAGATTCTAATGACCTTTAAGGGTCCAGGAAAGAGATGTTCAGAGACGTTGCGGGGCGGGTGGGCGGTTTTACCCTGCTCCACATTGGTTCGACCCCCTTAGGCTGACGGTTTCTGCCAGCCTAGTTGCTCTGACCAGTAGTCTGCGCTTTCTTCAGTTAGGCCACTGAATTAACGTACAAACAGCACCAGGTGTCAGAGCCCTGCTTGCTCAACTCCCAGACACTCCAGGGCTGGTGGTGATCCAGGACCATGACGGCCACTCAGTCAACGGCCTTTTGAAGTAGGAGGAGTACAGCCGGTCTCATTGGCCTCCGTCACCGCAGTGTCTGTAGGCTTTTCTATGGTGGCAGCGTTATTTACGGTTCCCCTGCCAAGTTTATTAGCTCCGCTCTGGGTGCAGTAAGTCCTGTAAGCAATAGTCTGCTCTTTTGGGGCACACTCTTGTTGTTTTCTGAGAGAAGCTCCAGGTCAAGTGATGGTCACACGAGTCGTCATGGGGGCCCATTGCCCCCAGTTGTCTCTCCGGAGGTTGGTGTTGGAGGGCCTCCTCATTCGAGGTCATTGTGCCCACGGAGCAATCCCTGCAACTTCAGGGCATGGTGGGTGGTTAGGATCACCAAGTGGCGTCCTTTACCCTTAGGAGGGAGCTGGCCTTGCGGGCTGCTGATTTCCAGGTTTTTAGATACCCCCAGTATCCTGGTCGGATGGGGTGGCTGGTCAATGCCTGGAGGGCATTCTTGCATTGTTCCATTTCAAGTGGTCCCAGTTTTTGCACTAATACTCCAAGGGCGATTTGCCTTGGACCAGGAATGTAAAGGTCAAAGGGTTTAGCTAACTTAGGGAGGTCCAGGGCAAGGGTCTGAATTGACTGCACTTTCCCTTCTTGAAGGGCCGCTTCTGGATTCTATTCAAAAGGATCATCATCTTTTCCTTTCAGTGTTTCATATAGAGGCCCAGCTATTAGACTGTAGTTAGGGATCCAGATGCAGCAAACCCCGGTCTCCCCAGGATCCCCTAAGCTGTCTTCTAGATTCAGGAAGGGTGAGGCAGCAAATGGCTTCTTCCCTTTCCTGGGGTGGGCTTCTCCGACCTTCTGTATGAATGAAACCCAGGAAGGTCACCTTAGTTTGTGATATTTGAGCCTTTTTCTTGGACACCTTCTATCTTTTATTGGCTAGGTAGTTCAGAGGCCTCCTTAGTCGGGCTGGTGATCAGAATGTCATCTGCATATTGAAGGAGGGTTCCCTTCTCCAGAGGTAGATCTTTTAGGTCTTTAGCTAACGTTTCCCAAAAGATGGTGTGGGAATTTTTGAACCCCTGGGGCAGGACGGCCCAGCAGCATTGCTTTTGTTGTATGTTGAGTCCTGCCACTCACAGCCAAAATTTCTTGTGACTCTGGGACTAATGGAATACAGAAGAAGGCATCATTGAAGTCTAATACAGAATACCATGTCCTGCTGGATGGTAGAATGACCAGCAGGGTGTAGGAATTTGGAACTACTAGATGTATATCCTCTGTGGCTTCACTGACTGTCCTGGCGTCCTCTACCAGGTACCCAGCAGCCCACGGGGCTCTTGTGGTCGGGCCCCTCACAGGATATGGAGCTCACCTGGGCAGGTACCCAGCTGCCCATGGGGCTCTCGGTGTTAGGCCACTCCCAGGATATGGAGCTCACCTGGGCAGGTACCCAGCAGCCCATGGGGCCCTCATGGTCAGGCCCCTCCCAGGTTATGGAGCTCACCTGGGCAGGTACGCAGCAGCCCACAGGGCTCTCGTGGGCAGGCCCCTCCCTGGATATGGAGCTCCCCTGGACAGGTACCCTGGCAGGGCTGGGCACACAGGAACCGTGCACATAGCCCTCATTGCAGAGCACCCCCACCACAACTGTAGCTCAGAGCTGACACAGAGCACCTCAGAGCAGAGCTTGAACTAACAAACAGCAGCTCCAACAGGTCTGTGACCCTAGGCTTCACTCTGTGCAGCCTCCCTCTGCCTGGTCTTCCAGGGGCTTCCACTGCATCCGGGGCACCAGGCCTCTGTCTGCACCCACCACCCCTCCTCTCCCTGACTCCTGGGTTCCTCTCATTAGCAGAGGGTCTTCTTGAAGTTGTCTCCCACTCATGGACCAGATGAAATGATTAGAAAACAAGCCAGGGCTGCCGCCCCTTATCTATCCTGACTCTCGGGACCCTACACCTGTTCCTTGGATCTGGCCGGTGCAGCAAGGCCCATTTTCTGCAACTCTGAGCCCCTGAGGGGCGAGGATTGGCTGACCTTGGCAGCCTGACCTGGCCGGCCAGCCCTTCCCAGGTGTGCCTGGGTTGAGGTCAATATAAACACCCCTCCAGGCAGCAAAAGCCTCTGCAGCTGTGCCTGACGCCATATTCTCTGCCCCGTCAGCAGTCTCGGGGTTGGGATGGTGGGAGGGAGTAGGGCCCGTGGCTCTATGAGTGGCCCGGTGTGACTGGGGCTCTGCTGGACTTCCTGAAGGAGTTGCCCTGCTGCCACCTGCTAAAGAAGAGGATGTGTCACCCATACTTGCTGCTGGAATTTCTCCCCGGGCAGAGGTGAGGAAGGAAAAAAGCAGTGGGGGCCGGGACAGGAGGGGTACCTCAGGCAGGGAAATGGAAAGCTTCCAGACGAGTGCCCAGGGCCAGGACCATCCTGGCTGGCCTGCAGGCACCAAGTCGGCCTGCGTGTCCAAGCCCCTTCCTCTAGCTTTTAAAGTCTTTGCACACATTCAGGTGTTTTACCTGGGAAGGGTGGGAAAAGTTCAGCAGCAACTGGCCTGGGGCTCAGCTCACATTTACTCAGAGACGCCTCCTCACGGTCCCCCAGCTTTGCAATGAGGACGCTCCTTGTGTTGGGGCTGCTGGCTGCATGGGAAATGATTCCCCACCTGTGACCAACTTCAGAATTGTTTACCACTGGAGCAAGTGCCCTGATAGGGTTTTCCTCTGTATGACCAGTGGGTTCTGTTTTTTTTTTTTCTTTTTTGGTTCAAGGTAAATTTTATTCCTCTTTTTGTATTTATGGATATAAGCATGGAAATAATTCATTCATATAAATACGTCTATGGGAAGGACAGAACTTTTTTTTCTGTTTTATTTTTTTAAGTATTAATTATTTTTTAATTTTTGAATTTATTTTATTCATTTTTTTATACAGCAGGTTCTTATTGGTTATCTATTTTATACATATAAGTGTATATATGTCAATCCCAGGCTCGCAATTCATCCCACCACCACCACCCTGCCACTTTCCCCCCTTGGTGTCCATACATTTGTTCTCTACATCTGTGTCTCTATTTCTGCCTTGCAAACCGGCTCATCTGTACCATTTTTCTAGGTTCCACATGTATGCGTTAATATACGATATTTGTTTTTCTCTTTCTGACTTACTTCACTCTGTATGACAGTCTCTAGATCTATCCACGTCTCTACAAATGACCCAATTTCATTCCTTTTTATGGCTGAGAAATATTGCATTTTATATATGTAGCACATCTTTTCCGTTCATCTGTCTATGGGCATTTAGGTTGCTTCCATGACCTGGCTATTGTAAATAGTGCTGCAGTGAACATTGTGGTGAATATGTCTTTTTGAATTATGGTTTTCTCTGGGTATATGGCCAGTAGTGGGATTGCTGGGTCACACGGTAATTCTATTTTTAGTTTTTTAAGGAACCTCCATACTGTTCTCCATAGTGACTGTATCAACTTACATTCCCACAAATAGTGTAAGAGGGTTCCCTTTTCTCCACACCCTCTCCAGCATTTGTTGTTTGTAGATTTTCTGATGATGCCCATTCTAACTCGTGTGAGGTGATAACTCATTGTAGTTTTGGTTTATATTTCTCTAATAATTAGTGATGTTGAGCAGCTTTTCATGTGCTTCTTGGTCATCTGTATGTCTTCTTGGGACAAATGTCTATTTACGTCATCTGCCCATTTTTGGATTGGGTTGTTTGTTTTTTTACTGTTGAGCTGCATGAGCTGTTTATATACATTGGAGATTAATCCTTTGTCCATTGATTCGTTTGCAAATATTTTCTCCCATTCTGAGGGTTGTCTTTTCGTCTTGTTTGTAGTTTCCTTTGCTTTGCAAAAGCTTTTAGGTTTCATTTGCTCCCATTTGTTTATTATTGTTTCTTATTCCATTACTCTAGGAGGTGGATCAAAAAAGACCTTGCTGTGATTTATGTCAAAGAGTATTCTTCCTATGTTTTCCTCTAAGAGTTTTCTAGTGTCCGGTCTTACATTTTGGTCTCTAATGCATTTTGAGTTTATTTTTTGTGTATGGTGTTAGGGAGTGTTCTAATTTCATTCTTTTACATGTAGCTGTCCATTTTTCCCAGCACCACTTATTGAAGAGACTGTCTTTTCTCCATTGTATATCCTTGCCTCCTTTGTCATAGATTAGTGGGTCATAGGTGTGTAGGTTTATCTCTGGGCTTTCCTTTTTTTTTTTTTTTCTTTTACATCTTTAATGGAGTATAATTGCTTTACAATTGTGTGTTAGTTTCTGCTGTATAAAAAAGTGAATCAGCTATGCGTATACATATAACACCATATCCCCTCCCTCTTGCACCTCCCTCTCACTCCCTTATCCCACCCTTTTAGGTGGTCACAAAGCACAGAGCTGGTCTCCCTGTGCTATGTGGCTGCTTCCCAGTAGCTATCAATTTTACATTTGGTACTGTATATATGTCCATACCACTCTCTCACTTTGTCCCAGCTTACCCTACCCCCTCCCCATGTCCTCAAGTCCTTTCTCTACGTCTGTGTCCTTAATCCTTTCCTGCCCCTAGGTTCTACATAAACTTTTTTTTTTAGATTCCATATATATGTGTTAGCATACGGTGTTTGTTTTTCTCTTTCTGACTTACTTCACTCTGTAGGACAGACTCTAGATCCATCCACCTCACTAAAAATAACTCAATTTCGTTTCTTTTTATGGCTGAATCATGTTCCATTGTATATATGTGCCACATCTTCTTTATCCATTTATCTGTTGATGGACACTTAGGTTGCTTCCATGTCCTGGCTATTGTAAATAGAGCTACAGTGAACATTGTGGTACATGACTCTTTTTGAATTATGGTTTTCTCAGGGTAAATATCCAGGAGTGGGTTTGCTGGGTTGTATGGTAGTTCTATTTTTAGTTTTTAAGGAACCTTCATACCGTTCTCCCTAGTGGCTATATCAATTTACATTCCCACCAACAGTGCAAGAGGGTTCCCTTTTCTCCAATTAATGCCTCTCCAGCATTTATTGTTGGTAGATTTTTTGATGATGGCCATTCTGACTGGTGTGAGGTGATACCTCGCTGTAGTTTTGATTTGCATTTCTCTAATGATTAGTGATGTTCAGCATCTTTCATGTGTTTGTTGGCAACCTGTATATCTTCTTTGGAGAAATGTCTATTTAGGTCTTCTGCCCATTTTTGGATTGGGTTGTTAGGTTTTGTGATATTGAGCTACATGAGCTGCTTTTTGGAGATTAATCCTTTGCCATTTGCTTCATTTGAAAATATTTTCTCCCATTCTGATGGTTGTCTTTTCATCTTGCTTATGTTTTCCTTTGCTGTGCAAAAGAATTTATGTTTCATTAGGTCCCATTTTTTTATTTTTGTTTTTATTTCCATTTCTCTAGGAGGTGGGTCAAAAAGGATCTTGCTGTGATTTATGTCATAGACTGTTCTGCTTATGTTTTCCTCTAAGACTTTTATAGTGGCTGGTCTTATATTTAGGTCTCTAATCCATTTTGAGTTTATTTTTGTGTATGGTGTTAGGGAGTGTTCTAATTTCATTCTTTTACATGTAGCTGTCCAGTTTTCCCAGCACCACTTACTGAAGACACTGTCTTTTCTCCGTTGTATACCCTTGCCTCCTTTGTCATAGATTAGTTAACCATAGGTATGTGGGTTTATCTCTGTGCTTTCTATCCTGTTCTATTGACCTATATTTCTGTTTTTGTGTCAGTACCATATTATCTTGATTACTGTAGCTTTGTAATATAGTCTGAAGTCTGGAAGTCTGATTCCTCCAGCTCTTTTTTTTCCCCCTGAAGACTGCTTTGGCTATCCAAGGTCTTTTGTGTCTCCCTACAAATTTTAAGATTTTTTTTTTCTTGTTCCGTAGAAAATGCCAAAGGTATTTTGATCGGGATTGCATTAAATCTGTAGATTGCTTTGGGTAGTATAGTCATTTTCACAATATTGATTCTTCTAATCCAAGAACATGGTATATGTCTCCATCTGTTTATATCATCTTTGATTTCTTTCATCAGTGTCTTATAGTTTTCTGAGTACAGGTCTTTTACTTCCTTAGGTAGGTTTATTCCTAGGTATTTTATTCTTTTTGTTGCAGTGGTAATGGGATTGTTTCCTTAATTTCTCTTTCTGATCTTTCATTGTTAGTGTATAGGAATGCAAGCAATTTCTGTGCATTAATTTTGTATCCTGCAACTTTACCAGATTCATTGATTAGCTCCAGTGGTTTTCTGGTGGCATCTTTAGGATTCTCTATCTATGATATCATGTCATCTGCAAACAGTGACAATTGTACTCCTTCTTTTCCTTTTTGTATTCCTTTTATTTCTTTTTCTTCTCTGATTGCCATGGCTAGGACTTCCAAAACTATGTTGAATAGCAGTGGTGAGAGTGGACATCCTCGTCTTGTTCCTGATCTTAGAGGAAACGCTTGCAGTTTTTCACCATTGAGAATGGTGTTTGCTGCGGGTTTGTCATATATGGCCTTTATTATGTTGAGGTAGTTTCCCTCTATGCCCACACTCTGCAGAGTTTTTATCATAAATGGGTGTTGAATTTTCACAAAATCTTTTCCTTCATCTATTGAGATGATCATATGGTTTTATTCTACAATTTGTTAATACGGTGTATCACATTGATTTGTGTATATTGAAGAATCCTTGCATCCCTGGGATACACCCCACTTGATCATGGTGTATGATCCTTTTAATGTGTTGTTCGATTCTGTTTGCTAGTATTTGGTTGAGGATTTTTACATCTATATTCATCAGTGATATTGGTCTATAATTTTCTTTCCTTGTAGTATCTCTGTCTGATTTTGGTATCAGGGTGATGGTGGTCTCATAGAATGAGTTTGGGAGTGTTCCTTCCCCTGCAATTGTTTTGAAGAATTTGAGAAGGTTGGGTGTTAGCTCTTCTCTAAATGTTTGATAGAATTCACCTGTGATGCCATCCGGTTCTGGACTTTTGTTTGTTGGAAGATTTTTAATCACAGTTTCAATTTCATTGCTTGTGATAGGTTTGTTCATATTTTCTATTTCTTCCTGGTTCAGTCTTGGAAGGTTATCCCTTTCTAAGAATTTGTCCATTTCTTCCAGGTTGTCCATTTTATTGGCATAGATTTGCTTGTAGTAGTCTCTTAGGATGCTTTGTATTCCTGTGGTGTCTGTTGTAACTTCTCCTTTTTCACTTCTAATTTTGTTGATTTGAGTCCTCTCCCTCTTTTTCTTGAGTCTGGCTAAAGGTTGATCATTATTGCTTATCTTCTCAAAGAACCAGCTTTTAGTTTTATTGATCTTTGCTTTCATTTTCTTTGTTTCTATTTCATTTATTTCTGCTCTGATCTTTAAGATTTCTTTCCTTCTACTAACTTTGGGTTTTGTTCTTCTTTCTCTAGTTCCTCTAGGTGTAAGGTTAGATTGTTTATTTGAGATTTTTCTTGTTTCTTGAGGTAGGCTTGTATTGCTATAAACTTCCCTCTTAGAACTGCTTTTGCTGCATCCCATAGGTTTTGGATCATCGTGTTTTTGTTGTCATTTGTCTCTAGGTAGTTTTTGATTTCCTCTTTGATTTCTTCAGTGATCTCTTGGTTATTTAGTAACGTATTGTTTAGCCTCCATGTGTTTGTGTTTTTTACGGTATTTTTCCGTGTAATTGATTTCTAATCTCATAGCATTGTGGTTGGAACAGCTGCTTGACATGATTTCAGTTTTCTTAAATTTACTGAGGCTTTGTGACCCAAGATGTGATCTATCTTGGAGAATGTTCCGTGTGCAGTTAAGAAGAACGTGTAATCTGCTGTTTTTGGATGGAATGTCCTATAAATATCAATTAACTCTATCTGGTCTATTGTGTCATTTAAAGCTTGTGTTTCCTTATTAATTTTCTGTCTGGCTGATCTCCACTGGTGTAAGTGAGCTGTTAAAGTCCCCCACTATTATTGTGTTACTGTTGATTTCCTCTTTTATAGCTGTTAGCGGTTGCCTTATACATTGAGGTGCTCCTATGTTGGGTACATATATATTTATAATTGTTATATCTTCTTCTTGGATTGATCCCTTGACCATTATGTACTGTCTTTCCTTGTCTCTTGTAACATTCTTTATTTTAAAGTCTATTTTATCTGATATGAGTATTGCTACTCCAGCTTTCTTTTGATTTTCATTTGCATAGAATATATTTTTCCATCGCCTCACTTTCAGTCTGTGTGTGTCCCTAGGTCTGAAATGGGTCTCTTGTAGACAGCATATATATGGGTCTTGTTTTTGTATCCATTCAGCGAGCCTGTGTCTTTTGGTTGGAACATTTAGTGCATTCACGTTTAAGGTAATTATCGATATGTATGTTCCTATTACTATTTTCTTAATTGTTATGGGGTTGTCTTGGTGGGTCCTTTTCTTCTCTTGTGTTTCCCACTTAGAGAAGTTCCTTTAGCATTTGGGGTAGAGCTGGTTTCATGGTGCTGAATTCTCTTAGCTTTTGCTTGTCTGTAAGGCTTTTGATTTCTCCATCAAATCTGAATGAGACCTTTGCAGGGTGGAGTACTCTTGGTTGTAGGTTCTTCCCTTTCATCACTTTAAATTGATCATGCCACTCCCTTCTGCCTTGTAGATTTTCTGCTGAGAAATCAGCTGTTATCCTTATGGGAGTTCCCTTGTATGTTATTTGTCATTTTTCCCTTGCTGCTTTCAATAATTTTTCTTTGTCGTTAATTTTTGTCAATTTGATTACTATGTGTCTTGTCATTTTTCTCCTTCGGTTTATCCTGCCTGGGACTCTCTGTGCTTCTGGACTTGGGTGGCTATTTCTTTTCCCATGCTAGGGAAGTTTTTGACCATAATCTCTTCAAATATATTCTCGGGTCCTTTCTCTCTCTTCTCCTTCTGGGACCCCTATCATGCGAATGTTGTTGTGTTTAATGTTGTCCCAGAGGACTCTTGGGGTGTCTTCATTTATTTTCATTCTTTTTCTTTATTCTGTTCCATGGCAGTGATTCCCACCTTTCTGTCTTCCAGGTCACTTATCCGTTCTTCTGCCACAGTTATTCTGCTACTGATTCCTTCTAGTATATTTTTCATTTCAGTTATTACATTGTTCACCTCTGTTTGTTTGTTCTTTAATTCTTCTAGGTGTTTGTTCCTTAATTCTTCTAGGTCTTTGTTAAGCATTTTTTGTGTCTTCTCCATCTTTGCCTCCTTTCTTTTTCCAAGGTCTTGGCTCAACTTCACTATCATTATTCTGAATTCTTTTTCGGGAAGGTTCCCTATCTCCACGTCATTTCGTTTTTTTTTTTTTCTGGGGTTTTTATCTTGTTCCTTGATCTGGTATAAAGTCCTCTGCCTTTTCATTTTGTCTATCTTTCTGTGAATGTGGTTTTCCTTCCACAGGCTGCAGAATTGTAGTTCTTCTTGCTTCTGCTGTCTGCTCTCTGGTGGATGAGTCTATCTTAGAGGCTTGTGCAAGCTTCCTGATGGGAGGGACTGGTGGTGGGTAGAGCTGGGTGTTGCTTTGGTGGGCAGAGCTTTAATCCGCTTGTCTGTGGATTAAATAAAACTTTAATAAAAAGTTTAATCCGCTTGTCTGCTGATGCATGGGGCTGGGTTCCCTCCCTGTTGGTGGTTTGGCCTGAGGCGACCCAGCACTGGAGCCTACCTTGCTCTTGGTGGGGCTAATGGCAGACTCTGGGAGGGCTCACACCAAGGAGTATTTCCCAGAACTTCTGCTGCCATTGTCGTTGTCCTCACGGTGAGCCACAGCCACAGCCACCACCTGCCTCTGCAGGAGACCCTCTAAAAGTAGCAGGTAGTTCTGATCATTCTCCTACAGGGTCACTGCTCCTTCCCCTGGGTCCTGATGTGCACACTACTTTGTTTGTGCCCTCCATGAGTGGAGTATCTGAGTGGAGTTGAGACTCTGAGACTCTGCGTGGAGTCGCACAGACTCTGGGTCCTGTGAAGCTTCGATGTTTTGTGGTTCTAGAAATCCTATAGGAGACGGTCCACAGTAGGTGAAGCTAACGTTGTCAGTAGAGGTGTTGAAGCCAAAGATCTGCAGTTCCGACTAGAGGTGCCCATGTACATACAGGACAAAATCATCTCGTGTGAATGTAGTTCAGGCATGTTTAAGATGAATGCAGTCATGTTAATGCCTACCATATTCTATCTTGAGCCTCTCCTCAGGGACCCCCTCCTCAGTTCCTGAGGCTCCTGTAAGTCATGTGCAGGGGACTGGAGAGTGAGCTCTGTCCAGTCTGAGCCCTGAGTTACCCTGTGTGTATCTTAGGATACTTTGTATTTCTGTGGTGTCTGTCTGTTGTAACATCATCTCTTTCATTTCAGATTTATTTGGGCCCTCTCTTTTTAAAAAAACATACTACTGTTGTCTTTTATTCTTTACAGAAGTTTAATAAGTGTTTGATCTACTATCCTTACCCTATGTATACTTTTTGCAGTGAGATTTTTACTTTTCTTTGTTTCCTTGTTACTATCAATAATTAGTGAGACTTCTTTTAAGCTACCTTCAACATTGCTTATAAAGCTGCTTTATTAGTGATGACAGAGCCTTAATGGAATTCATGCTCTGGTTGTAAATTAGAATGCAATGTGCCAGCAAAAAGCCCCTTAAGTTTATGTCTCACTACTTCTTGTTTTTTTTTAATCTAATTTTTATTTTTTGTCAGAGCAAATTTGATTAAAATGTTTTGTTTCTTCTAGGTGTGCAAGATGTGGTTCTTTTAAACATATACATATATCTATTCTTCTTTGGATCATTTTCCCATGTAGGTTATGACACAATGTTGAGCAGTCTTGTCTTGGTATTACATAGGTCTTTGGTGATTACATATTTCACATGTGTTTCTATATCTATCTTAACCCCAATATCCTAATGTATCCAATCCTCACACCTTTCCATTTGGTGAACCATAAGTTTGTTTAATGAATCTGTGATTGCATTTCTCTGTGGAAATATCTTCATTGGTATGAATTTTTAGCTAAGACCTATAAGTGATATTATAGGATATGTGTCTTTGGCTTTCTGACTTAGTACAATTTGCCTGATTACCTCAAGAATCATACATGGTGCTGTAAATGGCATTGTTTCATTTTTTTCCCTGGCTAATATTCCATCTGTACGTGTACCAGTTCTTCTTTGGCCACGCACCTCTTGATGGACTTTCTGGTTGCCTCCATGTCTTGGCTATTGTAATACTGCTGCAATGCATATTTGCTTGGCTGTGTCTTTCCAGTTCTATCTTATGTTATAGGCCAAGGAGTGGGCTTGCTGTATCATATGGTAGCTCAGTGTGTACGTTTTAAAGGCACCACCATTCAGTTCTCATTGGTGGCTCTTTCCAGGTTACGTCCCACTTAAAATTGAGGGTATGCATTTCTCCAAAACACCTTCAATATTTATTGTTTGTAGTTTTCTTGCTGATGGTTATTCTAACAGGTGCGAGCTGATACCTCTCTGTGGTTGAATTTGCATGTGTCCCAAAATCTGTTGAAATTGAGCTTTAAAGCATGCCCTTTCTATTTATCAAACTGTGATTACAGCTTAGTTCTTCAAAGTGTTTTATTAAAGTAAGTGTCACATTTTGAAAATTTTTGGCCATTATCTCCCTCAAGACATTTTGAAGGCAGGTTTCATTTACAGCCCTGAAGTACTTGTTCATATGAAGTGACCATTAGCACAGATTTGAAAGCTGCTTTGGCAGGTAACGGCCGGAGGGCGGCAGCCTTTCCACATTCCCCAATCTGGTAACTAGGGAAGGAGCCTTCAGCCCCAAAAGTGTCCACCCTTATGTCTCATCCAGCTGTGGATCTAGATATGGTCAATCTAGGTTGCATCACAGCCCCTGAATGAATTGTGTGAGAATTTCTCTGTCTTTCAACGTCTTTGTTTCATGGGTATTTAAAAGTAGTTTATTTTTATAATGGGGTTTAGCTGCTTTTCACTGCTGTGTTTATGCCGCTTTACACCCACTTGACTCACTTACAGAGAGATATCAATACATAGGGTTTAAGATTCTTACTAGTCAGATATAGTCTTGTGCGGTGAATAGGGGGTGTTGAGTCCAGTTCAGTGAGCAAGGAGTAGGTCTTGTCTATTACATATTGGGTTTATGGAACGGTATCTGAGCTAATTTGAAACCCTTGTTTCATGCATCACCCCACCTCACCTTTCCCGTTAAGCAGCCATAGTGTGTTTTCTAAATGTGTGATTCTGTTCTGTTTTGTAATTCAGTTCAAGTGTAACGGTTTTTACAATCCCTCTATAAGTGATACCTTTTGATAAGTGTCTTTTTCTGTGTGACTTATTTCACTTAGAATCATCGTACCTACATCCACTCATCATGCTGCTAGTAGCCTTAGGACATTGATTTCATGGATGAGTCATATTCCATTGTACATAAGTACCACAACTTCTTTATCCATTTTCCTCTTTCCTGGGATATTTAAGGTGTACCGAAGTGGAGGTTCTTGAAAACAGAGCAGCCCTAAAATTTGGGGTGCCTGTGTCTTGCTGATTTTTAGTTTTCCCAAGTTATACAGCCATGAGTGGAAGTGCCCTATGCTCTCTAAGCTGTTTCCTAGATGTTTCAGGACAAACCATACACTTCTCCACAGAGGCTGTTGGCAATTTTCATCCCGCCCAAGAGCGTAACGAGGTTCTCATTTCTCCATGGCCTGTCCTGCATTTCTGGTTTTTAAACTTTTTTAGGATGACGCTTTTGACCGATGGGAAGTGAGACTTCTTTGTAGTGCTGATTTGCATTTACAGCTTGCTTGGTTGGCCCAAAAGGGCGTATGCGTTTTTTCCTGTATATATTCAGGAAAAAACGCATACGCCCTTTTGGGACAAGTGCACCGTTTTCGACGTTTTGAAGCTTTTCATGTGCTTTAGGGGCGATTCGTATCTACCTCCTGAAATCAGTTTCCTGCAATTTTCCCTTGCTTTGAAATCCTCTTCGCTGCCTTCCTTCAATATATTTTTGGACGAGAGTTATCATTTATAACTCTGCAGGTTTGTGAATTGCAGTGACCGTGAACTCTATTTTTCAACTCGCTTTTTGGGAGCTGGCCGCAAATCCGCGGGATTGCTTCAGGCCCTATTCTGGTTCTAGGGAGCAGGCCAAGGCTGCGTTTAATTCTTCTTCCTGTTGGGAAATTAGAGTGACCTGTGCATTTACCAACACTTAGAGCTAGTCTCTCATTGGTTCCCCCGATTCCCGTTCATCCTCACGGCAATTTGCAACCTGGATGAAACAGGGGGTGAAAGGTGCTGATTCTCCAAGTGGGGAGATTGTTAGTAAAGTGGCAGGAATGGCAATACAGAGCATCAGGAGATGAGAAATGAGGTGCCTTTTAGAAACCTTTCTCGATCACATGATGTACCATTCTCTGGGTTTCCCATGCATATTTTTGGTGTAGGAAGATTCCGTTGAACCTGGAGATTTGGGACTCATGGAATGAGTACCAGGCAGTATTACTTTAAAGGGTCTGCGATTGCTCACCCAACCTCACCAATCCTGTCAGCCCCAAGAGTGTCCAGCCTTATGTCTCATCCAGCTGTAGGTCTAGATGTGGTCTGTCCAGGTTGCATCACAGCCCCTGAATGAATTGTGTGAGAATTTCTCTCTCTTTCACTGTCTTTGTTTCATGGGTATTTAAAAGTAGTTTATTTTTATAATGGGGTTTAGCTGCTTTTCACTGCTGTGTTTATGCCGCTTTACACCCACTTGACTCACTTACAGAGAGATATCAATACATAGGTTTGAAGATTCTTACTAGTCAGATATATTCTTGTGTGGTGATAGGGGGTGTTCAGTCCAGTTCACTGGGCAAGGAGTAGGTCTTGTCTATTATATATTGGGTTTATGGAACGGTATGTGAGCTAATTTGAAACCCTTGTTTTATGCATCACGCCACCTCACCTTTACAGTTAAGCAGCCATACTATGTTTTCTAAATGAGTGACTCTGTTCTGTTTTGTAATTCAGTACAAGTATAGCGGTTTTTACATTCCCTCTATAAGTGATATCTTATGATAAGTGTCCTTTTCTGCGTGACTTATTTCACTTAGAATCATAGTACCTAAATGACTCATCTTGCTGCTCCTAGCCTTATGACATTGATTTCATGGCTGAGTGATATTCTATTGTACATAAGTACGAAAACTTCTTATGCATTTTTCACTTTCCTGGGATATTAAAAGGTGTTCCGAAGAGGAGGTTCTTGTCAACAGAGGAGCCCTAAACTTTGGGGTGCCTGTGTCTTGCTGATTTTTAGTTTTCCCAATTTATACACCCATGAGTGGAAGTGCCCTATGCTCTCTAAGCTGTGTTTTTTAGATGTTTCAGGACACATCATACACTTCTCCAGAGTGGCTGTTGGCAATTTACATCCCGCCCATCAGCATAGCAAGGCTCCCATTTCTCCATGGCCTGTCCAGCATTTCTGGTTTTGACACTTTTTTCAGCATGGCCCTTTTGACCGATGGGAAGCAAGACTACTTTGTAGCGCTGATTTGCCTTTCCAGGTTGCTTGGTTGGCCAAAAAGGGTGTATGCGTTTTTTCCTGAATATATTCTGGAAAAAAAGTATACGCCCTTTTTGGCCAAGGGCATCACTGTCGACGTTTTGCCGCTTTTCATGTGCTTTCAAGGTGATTCAAACCTACCTCCTGAAATCTGTTTCCTGCAATTCTGCCTTGCTTTCAAAGCCTCTTCGTTGACTTCACTCAATTTATTTGTGGATGAGAGTTATCATTTGTAACTCTGCAGGTTTGTGAATTGCACTGCCCCTGAGCTCCTTTTTTCAACTCGCTTTTTTGGGAGCTGGACGCAAAAGCGCAGGATTGCTTCAAGCCCTATTCTGGTTCCATGTGCCAGGCTGAGCCTGTGGTTAATTCTTCTTCCTGATGGGAAAATAGAGTGACCTGTGCCTGTCCCAACACCTAGAGCTAGTCTCTCATTGGTTCCCCCTCTTCCCGTTCATCCTCAGGACAAATTGCAACCTGTACGGAACTGGAGGTTAAAGGTGCTGATGCTCCAATTAGGGAGATTGCTAGTAAAGGGCTGGAACGGCGAACCAGATCACAAGGAGATAGGAAATCAGGTGCATTTTAGAAACCTTTCCCGATCACACGGTGTACCATCTTCTGGGTTTCTCATGCATGTTTTCGACGTAGGAAGCTGCCCTTGAACCTGGAGATTTGGGACCCATGGGATGGGTACCATGCAGTATTACTTTAAAGGGTCTGCGTTGGCTCACCCAAGCTCACCGAACCTCTCAGCCCCAAGAGTGTCCACCCTTATGTCTCAATCAGCAGTGGGTCTAGATTTGGTCAATCCAGGTTGCATCACAGCCCCTGAACGAATTTTGTAAGAATTTCTCTCTCTTTCACTGTCTTTGTTTCACGGGTTTTGAAAAGTAATTTATTTTTATAATGGGGTTTAGCTGCTTTTCACGGCTGTGTTTATGCCGCTTTACACCCCCTTGACTCACTTACAGAGAGATATCAGTACATAGGTTTAAAGATTCTTACTAGTCAGACATATTCCTGTGCGGTGAATGGGGGGTGTTGAGTCCAGTTCACTGAGTAAGGAGTAGGTCTTTTTTATTACATATTGGGTTTATGGCACGGTATCTGAGCTAATTTGAAACCCTTGTTTTATGCATCACCCCACCTCACCTTTCCCGTTCAGCAGCCATAGTATGTTTTCTAAACGTGTGATTCTGTTCTGTTTTGTAATTCAGTTCAAGTGTAGCGGTTTTTACATTCCCTCTATAAGTGATATCTTATGATAAGTGTCTTTTTCTGTGTGACTTATTTCACTTAGAATCGTCGGACCTAAATCCACTCATCATTTTGCTACTAGCCTTATGACGTTGATTTCATGGCTGAGTGATACTCCATTGTACATGAGGAACACAACTTCTTTATCCATTTTACTCTTTCTTACGATATTTAAGGTGTAATAAAGTGGAGGTTCCTGTCTATAGAACAGCCGTAAACTTTGGAGTGCCTGCGTCTTGCTGATTTTTAGTTTTCCCAATTTATACGCCCATGAGTGGAAGTGCCCTATGCTCTCTAAGCTGTGTTTTTTAGATGTTTCAGGACACAGCGTACACTTCTATAGAGTGGCTGTTGGCAATTTACATCCCACCCATCAGCGTCGCAAGGCTCCCATTTCTCCATGGCCGGTCCTTCATTTCTGGTTTGGACACTTTTTTCCGCATGGCCCTTTTGCCCGCTGGGAAGCGAGACTTCTTTGGAGCGCTGATTTGCCTTTCCAGGTTACTTGGTTGGCCAAAAAGGGCATATGCGTTTTTTCCTGAATATATTCAGGAAAAAACGCATACGCCCTTTTTGACCAAGGGCATCACTGTCCACGTTTTGCCGCTTTTCATGGGCTTTCAAGGCGATTCGAATCTACCTCCTGAAATCTGTTTCCTGCAATTCTGCCTTGCTTTCAAATCCTCTTCGTTGCCTTCCCTTAATATATTTGTGGACGAGAGTTATCATTTTTAACTCTGCAGGTTTGTGAATTGCAGTGCCCATGAGCTCCATTTTTCAACTCGCTTTTTTGGGAGCTGGACGCAAAAGTGCAGGATTGCTTCAGACCCTCTTCTGGTTCTGGGGGGCAGGCTGAGCTTGTGCTTAATTCTTCTTCCTGATGGGAAAATAGAGTGACCTGTGCCTGTCCCAACACCTAGAGCTAGTCTCTCATTGGTTCCCCCTCTTCCCGTTCATCCTCAGGACAAATTGCAACCTGTACGGAACAGGAGGTTAAAGGTGCTGATTCTCCAAGGAGGGAGATGGCTAGTAAATCGGCTGGAATGGCGAACCCGAGCAAAGGAGATGAGAAATGAGGTGCGTTTTAGAAACCTTTCCCGATCACACGGTGTACCATCTTCTGGGTTTCTCATGCCTGTTTTCGACGTAGGAAGATGCCCTTGAACCTGGAGATTTGGGACCCATGGGATGGGTACCATGCAGTATTACTTGAAAGGGTCTGCGTTGGCTCACACAACCTCACCAAACCTTTCAGCCCCAAGAGTGTCCACCCTTATGTCTCAATCAGCTGTGGGTCTAGATATGGTCAATCCAGGTTGCATCACAGCCCCTGAACGAATTTTGTAAGAATTTCTCGCTCTTCCACTGTCTTTGTTTCACGGGTTTTGAAAAGTAATTTATTTTTATAATGGGGTTTAGCTGCTTTTCACGGCTGTGTTTATGCCGCTTTACACCCCCTTGACTCACTTACAGAGAGATATCAGTACATAGGTTTGACGATTCTTACTAGTCAGATATATTCTTGTGCGGTGAATAGGGGGTGTTGAGTCCAGTTCACTGAGCAAGGAGTAGGTCTTGTCTATTACATATTGGGTTTATGGAACGGTATCTGAGCTAATTTGAAACCCTTGTTTTATGCATCAGCCCACCTCACCTTTCCGCTTCAGCAGCCATAGTGTGTTTTCTGAACGTGTGACTCTGTTCTGTTTTGTAATTCAGTTCCAATGTAGCGGTTTTTACATTCCCTCTATAAGTGATATCTTATGATAAGTGTCTTTTTCTGTGTGACTTATTTCACTTAGAATCGTCGGACCTAAATCCACTCATCGTGCTGCTACTAGCCTTATGACGTTGATTTCATGGCTGAGTGATATTCCATTGTACATGAGGACCACAACTTCTTTATCCAGTTTTCTCTTTCCTAGGATATTTAAGGTGTAATGAAGTGGGGGTGTTTGTCAACAGAGCAGCCCTAAACTTTGGGGTGCCTGTGTCTTGCTGATTTTAGTTTTCCCAATTTATACGCCCATGAGTGGAAGTGCCCTATACTCTCTAAGCTGTGTTTTTTAGATGTCTCAGGACACACCGTACACTTCTCCAGAGTGGCTGTTGGCAATTTACATCCCGCCCATCAGCGTAGGAAGGCTCCCATTTCTCCATGGCCGGTCCTGCATTTCTGGTTTTGACACATTTTTCCGCATGGCCCTTTTGCCCGATGGGAAGCGAGACTTCTTTGGAGCGCTGATTTGCCTTTCCAGATTGCTTGGTTGGCCAAAAAGGGCGTATGCGTTTTTTCCTGAATATATTCAGGAAAAAACGCGTACGCCCTTTTTGGCCAAGGGCATCGTTGTCCACGTTTTGCCGCTTTTCATGTGCTTTCAAGGCGATTCGAATCTACCTCCTGAAATCTGTTTCCTGCAATTCTGCCTTGCTTTCAAATCCTCTTCGTTGCCTTCCCTCAATATATTTGTGGACGAGAGTTATCATTTTTAACTCTGTAGGTTTGTGAATTGCAGTGCCCATGAGCTCCATTTTTCAACTCGCTTTTTTGGGAGCTGGCCGCAAAAGTGCAGGATTGCTTCAGGCCCTCTTCTGGTTCTGGGGGGGCAGGCTGAGCTTGTGGTTAATTCTTCTTCCTGATGGGAAAATAGAGTGACCTGTGCCTGTCCCAACACCTAGAGCTAGTCTCTCATTGGTTCGCCCTCTTCCCGTTCATCCTCAGGACAAATTGCAACCTGTACGGAACAGGAGGTTAAAGGTGCTGATTCTCCAAGGAGGGAGATGGCTAGTAAAGCGGCTGGAATGGCGAACCCGAGCAAAGGAGATGAGAAATGAGGTGCGTTTTAGAAACCTTTCCCGATCACACGGTGTACCATCTTCTGGGTTTCTCATGCATGTTTTCGATGTAGGAAGATTCCCTTGAACCTGGAGATTTGGGACCCATGGGATGGGTACCATGCAGTATTACTTTAAAGGGTCTGCGTTGGCTCACCCAACCTCACCAAACCTCTCAGCCCCAAAAGTGTCCACCCTTATGTCTCAATCAGCTGTGGGTCTAGATATGGTCAATCCAGGTTGCATCACAGCCCCTGAACGAAATGTGTAAGAATTTCTCTCTCTTTCACTGTCTTTGTTTCACGGGTTTTGAAAAGTAATTTATTTTTATAATGGGGTTTAGCTGCTTTTCACGGCTGTGTTTATGGCGCTTTACACCCCCTTGACTCACTTACAGAGAGATATCAATACATAGGTTTGAAGATTCTTACTAGTCAGATATATTCTTGTGTGGTGAATAGGGGGTGTTGAGTCCAGTTCACTGAGCAAGGAGTAGGTCTTGTCTACTACATATTGGGTTTATGGAACGGTATCTGAGCTAATTTGAAACCCTTGTTTTATGCATCACCCCAGCTCACCTTTCCCGTTCAGCAGCCATAGTGTGTTTTCTAAACGTGTGACTCTGTTCTGTTTTGTAACTCAGTTCAAGTGTAGCGGTTTTTACATTCCCTCTATAAGGGATATCTTATGATAAGTGTCTTTTTCTGTGTGACTTATTTCACTTAGAATCGTCGGACCTAAATCCACTCATCGTGCTGCTACTAGCCTTATGACGTGGATTTCATGGCTGAGGGATATTCCATTGTACATGAGGACCACAACTTCTTTATCCACTTTTCTCTTTCCTAGGATATTTAAGGTGAAATGAAGTGGGGGTTTTTGTCAACAGAGCAGCCCTAAACTTTGGGGTGCCTGTGTCTTGCTGATTCTTAGTTTTCCCAATTTATACGCCCATGAGAGGAAGCGCCCTATGCTCTCCAAGCTGTGTTTTTTAGATGTTTCAGGACCCACCGTACACTTCTCCAGAGTGGCTGTTGGCAATTTACATCCCGCCCATCAGCGTAGCAAGGCTCCCATTTCTCCATGGCCGGTCCTGCATTTCTGGTTTGGACACTTTTTTCCGCATGGCCCTTTTGCCCGCTGGGAAGCGAGACTTCTTTGGAGCGCTGATTTGCCTTTCCAGGTTGCCTGGTTGGCCCAAAAGGGCGTATGCGTGTTTTCCTGAATATATTCAGGAAAACACGCATATGCCCTTTTTGGCCAAGGGCATCATTGTCCACGTTTTGCCGCTTTTCATGTGCTTTCAAGGCGATTCGAATCTACCTCCTGAAATCTGTTTCCTGCAATTCTGCCTTGCTTTCAAAGCCTCTTCGTTGCCTTCCCTTAATATATTTGTGGACGAGAGTTATCATTTATAACTCTGCAGGTTTGTGAATTGCAGTGCCCCTGAGCTCCATTTTTCCAGTCGGTTTTTTGGGAGCTGGCCGCAAAAGTGCAGGATGGCTTCAGGCCCTCTTCTGGTTCTGGGGGGCAGGCTGAGCTTGTGGTTAATTCTTCTTCCTGATGGGAAAATAGAGTGACCTGTGCTTGTCCCAACCCCTAGAGCTAGTCGCTCATTGGTTCCCCCTCTTCCCGTTCATCCTCAGGACAAATTGCAACCTGTACGGAACAGGAGGTTAAAGGTGCTGATTCTCCGAGGAGGGAGATGGCTAGTAAAGAGGCTGGAATGGCGAACCCGAGCACAGGAGATGAGAAATGAGTTGCGTTTTAGAAACCTTTCCCGATCACACGGTGTACCATCTTCTGAGCTTCTCTTGCATGTTTTCGATGTAGGAAGATACCCTTGTACCTGGAGATTTGGGACCCATGGGATGGTACCATGCAGTATTATTTTAAAGGATCTGCGTTGGCTCACCCAACCTCATCAAACCTCTCAGCCCCAAGAGTGTCCACCCTTATGTCTCAATCAGCTGTGGGTCTAGATATGGTTAATCCAGGTTGCATCACAGCCACAGAATGTATTTCGTAAGAATTTCTCTCTCTTTCATTGTCTTTGTTTCACGGGTTTTGAAAAGTAGTTTATTTTTATAATGGGGTTTACCTGCTTTTCTCGGCTGTGTTTATGCCGCTTTACACCCCCTTGACTCACTTACAGAGAGATATCAATATATAGGTTTGAAGATTCTTACTAGTCAGATATATTCTTGTGTGGTGAATAGGGGGTGTTGAGTCCAGTTCACTGAGCAAGGAGTAGGTCTTGTCTATTACATATTGGGTTTATTGAACGGTATCTGAGCTAATTTGAAACCCTTGTTTTATGCATCACCCCAGCTCACCTTTCCCGTTCAGCAGCCATAGTGTGTTTCCTAAACGTGAGACTCTGTTCTGTTTTGCAATTCAGTTCAAGTGTAGCGGTTTTTACATTCCCTCTCTAAGTGATATCTTATGATAAGTGTCTTTTTCTGTGTGACTTATTTCACTTAGAATCGTCGAACCTAAATCCACTGATCGTGCTGCTACTAGCCTTATGACGTTGATTTCATGGCTGAGTGGTATTCCATTGTACATGAGGACCACAACTTCTTTATCCATTTTTCTCTTTCCTAGGATATTTAAGGTGTAATGAAGTGGGGGTTCTTGTCCACAGAGCAGCCCTAAACTTTGGGGTGCCTGTGTCTTGCTGATTTTTAGTTTTCCCAATTTATACGGCCATGAGTGGAAGTGCCCTATGCTCTCCAAGCTGTGTTTTTTAGATGTTTCAGAACACACCGTACACTTCTCCAGAGTGGCTGTTGGCAATTTACATCCCACCCATCAGCGTAGCAAGGCTCGCATTTCTCCATGGCCGGTCCTGCATTTCTGGTTTGGACACTTTTTTCCGCATGGCCCTTTTGCCCGCTGGGAAGCGAGACTTCTTTGGAGCGCTGATTGGCCTTTCCAGGTTGCTTGGTTGGCCAAAAAGGGCGTATGCGTTTTTTCCTGAATATATTCAGGAAAAAACGCATACGCCCTTTTTGGCCAAGGGCATCATTGTCCACGTTTTGCCGCTTTTCATGTGCTTTCAAGGCGATTCGAATCTACCTCCTGAAATCTGTTTCCTGCAATTCTGCCTTGCTTTCAAAGCCTCTTCGTTGCCTTCCCTTAATATATTTGTGGACGAGAGGTATCATTTAAAACTCTGCAGGTTTGTGAATTGCAGTGCCCCTGAGCTCCATTTTTCAACTCGCTTTTTTGGGAGCCGGCCGCAAAAGCGCAGGATTGCTTCAGGCCCTCTTCTGGTTCTGGGGGGCAGGCTGAGCTTGTGCTTAATTCTTCTTCCTGATGGGAAAATAGAGTGACCTGTGCCTGTCCCAACACCTAGAGCTAGTCTCTCATTGGTTCCCCCTCTTCCCCTTCATCCTCAGGACAAATTGCAACCTGTACGGAACAGGAGGTTAAAGGTGCTGATTCTCCAAGGAGGGAGATGGCTAGTAAATCGGCTGGAATGGCGAACCCGAGCAAAGGAGATGAGAAATGAGGTGCGTTTTAGAAACCTTTCCCGATCACACGGTGTACCATCTTCTGGGTTTCTCATGCCTGTTTTCGACGTAGGAAGATGCCGTTGAACCTGGAGATTTGGGACCCATGGGATGGGTACCATGCAGTATTACTTGAAAGGGTCTGCGTTGGCTCACCCAACCTCACCGAACCTCTCAGCCCCAAGAGTGTCCACCCTTATGTCTCAATCAGCTGTGGGTCTAGATATGGTCAATCCAGGTTGCATCACAGCCCGTGAACGAATTTTGTAAGAATTTCTCTCGCTTTCACTGTCTTTGTTTCACGGGTTTTGAAAAGTAATTTATTTTTATAATGGGGTTTAGCTGCTTTTCACGGCTGTGTTTATGCCGCTTTACACCCCCTTGACTCACTTACAGAGAGATATCAATACATAGGTTTGAAGATTCTTACTAGTCAGATATATTCTTGTGCGGTGAATAGGGGGTGTTGAGTCCAGTTCACTGAAAAAGGAATAGGTCTTGTCTCTTACATATTGGGATTATGGAACGGTATCGGAGCTAATTTGAAACCCTTGTTTTATGCATCACCCCACCTCACCTTTCCCGTTCAGCAGCCATAGTGTGTTTCCTAAACGTGTGACTCTGTTCTGTTTTGCAATTCAGTTCAAATGTAGCGGTTTTTACATTCCCTCTCTAAGTGATATCTTATGATAAGTGTCTTTTTCTGTGTGACTTATTTCACTTAGAATCGTCGTACCTAAATCCACTCATCGTGCTGCTACTAGCCTTATGACGTTGATTTCATGGCTGAGTGATATTCCATTGTACATGAGGACCACAACTTCTTTATCCATTTTTCTCTTTCCTAGGATATTTAAGGTGTAATGAAGTGGGGGTTCTTGTCAACAGAGCAGCCCTAAACTTTGGGGTGCCTGTGTCTTGCTGATTTTTACTTTTCCCAATTTATACGCCCATGAGTGGAAGTGCCCTATGCTCTCCAAGCTGTGTTTTTTAGATGTTTCAGAACACACCGTACACTTCTCCAGAGTGGCTGTTGGCAATTTACATCCCACCCATCAGCGTAGCAAGGCTCGCATTTCTCCATGGCCGGTCCTGCATTTCTGGTTTGGACACTTTTTTCCGCATGGCCCTTTTGCCCGCTGGGAAGCGAGACTTCTTTGGAGCGCTGATTGGCCTTTCCAGGTTGCTTGGTTGGCCAAAAAGGGCGTATGCGTTTTTTCCTGAATATATTCAGGAAAAAACGCATACGCCCTTTTTGGCCAAGGGCATCATTGTCCACGTTTTGCCGCTTTTCATGTGCTTTCAAGGCGATTCGAATCTACCTCCTGAAATCTGTTTCCTGCAATTCTGCCTTGCTTTCAAAGCCTCTTCGTTGCCTTCCCTTAATATATTTGTGGACGAGAGGTATCATTTAAAACTCTGCAGGTTTGTGAATTGCAGTGCCCCTGAGCTCCATTTTTCAACTCGCTTTTTTGGGAGCCGGCCGCAAAAGCGCAGGATTGCTTCAGGCCCTCTTCTGGTTCTGGGGGGCAGGCTGAGCTTGTGCTTAATTCTTCTTCCTGATGGGAAAATAGAGTGACCTGTGCCTGTCCCAACACCTAGAGCTAGTCTCTCATTGGTTCCCCCTCTTCCCCTTCATCCTCAGGACAAATTGCAACCTGTACGGAACAGGAGGTTAAAGGTGCTGATTCTCCAAGGAGGGAGATGGCTAGTAAATCGGCTGGAATGGCGAACCCGAGCAAAGGAGATGAGAAATGAGGTGCGTTTTAGAAACCTTTCCCGATCACACGGTGTACCATCTTCTGGGTTTCTCATGCCTGTTTTCGACGTAGGAAGATGCCGTTGAACCTGGAGATTTGGGACCCATGGGATGGGTACCATGCAGTATTACTTGAAAGGGTCTGCGTTGGCTCACCCAACCTCACCGAACCTCTCAGCCCCAAGAGTGTCCACCCTTATGTCTCAATCAGCTGTGGGTCTAGATATGGTCAATCCAGGTTGCATCACAGCCCGTGAACGAATTTTGTAAGAATTTCTCTCGCTTTCACTGTCTTTGTTTCACGGGTTTTGAAAAGTAATTTATTTTTATAATGGGGTTTAGCTGCTTTTCACGGCTGTGTTTATGCCGCTTTACACCCCCTTGACTCACTTACAGAGAGATATCAATACATAGGTTTGAAGATTCTTACTAGTCAGATATATTCTTGTGCGGTGAATAGGGGGTGTTGAGTCCAGTTCACTGAAAAAGGAATAGGTCTTGTCTCTTACATATTGGGATTATGGAACGGTATCGGAGCTAATTTGAAACCCTTGTTTTATGCATCACCCCACCTCACCTTTCCCGTTCAGCAGCCATAGTGTGTTTCCTAAACGTGTGACTCTGTTCTGTTTTGCAATTCAGTTCAAGTGTAGCGGTTTTTACATTCCCTCTCTAAGTGATATCTTATGATAAGTGTCTTTTTCTGTGTGACTTATTTCACTTAGAATCGTCGTACCTAAATCCACTCATCGTGCTGCTACTAGCCTTATGACGTTGATTTCATGGCTGAGTGATATTCCATTGTACATGAGGACCACAACTTCTTTATCCATTTTTCTCTTTCCTAGGATATTTAAGGTGTAATGAAGTGGGGGTTCTTGTCAACAGAGCAGCCCTAAACTTTGGGGTGCCTGTGTCTTGCTGATTTTTACTTTTCCCAATTTATACGCCCATGAGTGGAAGTGCCCTATGCTCTCCAAGCTGTGTTTTTAGATGTTTCAGAACACACCGTACACTTCTCCGGAGTGCCTGTTGGCAATTTACATCCCACCCATCAGCGTAGCAATGCTCCCATTTCTCCATGGCCGGTCCTGCATTTCTGGTTTGGACACTTTTTTCCGCATGGCCCTTTTGCCCGCTGGGAAGCGAGACTTCTTTGGAGCGCTGATTGGCCTTTCCAGGTTGCTTGGTTGGCCAAAAAGGGCGTATGCGTTTTTTCCTGAATATATTCAGGAAAAAACGCATACGCCCTTTTTGGCCAAGGGCATCATTGTCCACGTTTTGCCGCTTTTCATGTGCTTTCAAGGCGATTCGAATCTACCTCCTGAAATCTGTTTCCTGCAATTCTGCCTTGCTTTCAAAGCCTCTTCGTTGCCTTCCATTAATATATTTGTGGACGAGAGGTATCATTTAAAACTCTGCAGGTTTGTGAATTGCAGTGCCCCTGAGCTCCATTTTTCAACTCGCTTTTTTGGGAGCTGGCCGCAAAAGCGCAGGATTGCTTCAGGCCCTCTTCTGGTTCTGGGGGGCAGGCTGAGCTTGTGCTTGATTCTTCTTCCTGATGGGAAAATAGAGTGACCTGTGCCTGTCCCAACACCTAGAGCTAGTCTCTCATTGGTTCCCCCTCTTCCCGTTCATCCTCAGGACAAATTGCAACCTGTACGGAACAGGAGGTTAAAGGTGCTGATTCTCCAAGGAGGGAGATGGCTAGTAAATCGCCTGGAATGGCGAACCCGAGCAAAGGAGATGAGAAATGAGGTGCGTTTTAGAAACCTTTCCCGATCACACGGTGTACCATCTTCTGGGTTTCTCATGCCTGTTTTCGACGTAGGAAGATGCCCTTGAACCTGGAGATTTGGGACCCATGGGATGGGTACCATGCAGTATTACTTGAAAGGGTCTGCGTTGGCTCACCCAACCTCACCGAACCTCTCAGCCCCAAGAGTGTCCACCCTTATGTCTCAATCAGCTGTGGGTCTAGATATGGTCAATCCAGGTTGCATCACAGCCCGTGAACGAATTTTGTAAGAATTTCTCTCGCTTTCACTGTCTTTGTTTCACGGGTTTTGAAAAGTAATTTATTTTTATAATGGGGTTTAGCTGCTTTTCACGGCTGTGTTTATGCCGCTTTACACCCCCTTGACTCACTTACAGAGAGATATCAATACATAGGTTTGAAGATTCTTACTAGTCAGATATATTCTTGTGCGGTGAATAGGGGGTGTTGAGTCCAGTTCACTGAAAAAGGAATAGGTCTTGTCTCTTACATATTGGGATTATGGAACGGTATCGGAGCTAATTTGAAACCCTTGTTTTATGCATCACCCCACCTCACCTTTCCCGTTCAGCAGCCATAGTGTGTTTCCTAAACGTGTGACTCTGTTCTGTTATGCAATTCAGTTCAAGTGTAGCGGTTTTTACATTCCCTCTCTAAGTGATATCTTATGATAAGTGTCTTTTTCTGTGTGACTTATTTCACTTAGAATCGTCGTACCTAAATCCACTCATCGTGCTGCTACTAGCCTTATGACGTTGATTTCATGGCTGAGTGATATTCCATTGTGCATGAGGACCACAACTTCTTTATCCATTTTTCTCTTTCCTAGGATATTTAAGGTGTAATGAAGTGGCGGTTCTTGTCAACAGAGCAGCCCTAAACTTTGGGGTGCCTGTGTCTTGCTGATTTTTAGTTTTCCCAATTTATACGCCCATGAGTGGAAGTGCCCTATGCTCTCCAAGCTGTGTTTTTAGATGTTTCAGAACACACTGTACACTTCTCCGGAGTGCCTGTTGGCAATTTACATCCCACCCATCAGCGTAGCAAGGCTCCCATTTCTCCATGGCCAGTCCTGCATTTCTGGTTTGGACACTTTTTTCCCCATGGCCCTTTTGCCCGCTGGGAAGCGAGACTTCTTTGGAGCGCTGATTGGCCTTTCCAGGTTGCTTTGTTGGCCAAAAAGGGCGTATGCGTTTTTTCCTGAATATATTCAGGAAAAAACGCATACACCCTTTTTGGCCAAGGGCATCATTGTCCACGTTTTGCCGCTTTTCATGTGCTTTCAAGGCGATTCGAATCTACCTCCTGAAATCTGTTTCCTGCAATTCTGCCTTGCTTTCAAAGCCTCTTCGTTGCCTTCCCTTAATATATTTGTGGACGAGAGGTATCATTTAAAACTCTGCAGGTTTGTGAATTGCAGTGCCCCTGAGCTTCATTTTTCAACTCGCTTTTTTGGGAGCTGGCCGCAAAAGCGCAGGATTGCTTCAGGCCCTCTTCTGGTTCTGGGGGGCAGGCTGAACTTGTGCTTGATTCTTCTTCCTGATGGGAAAATAGAGTGACCTGTGCCTGTCCCAACACCTAGAGCTAGTCTCTCTTTAGTTCCCCCTCTTCCCGTTCATCCTCAGGACAAATTGCAACCTGTACGGAACAGGAGGTTAAAGGTGCTGATTCTCCAAGGAGGGAGATGGCTAGTAAATCGGCTGGAATGGCGAACCCGAGCAAAGGACATGAGAAATGAGGTGCGTTTTAGAAACCTTTCCCGATCACACGGTGTACCATCTTCTGGGTTTCTCATGCCTGTTTTCGACGTAGGAAGATGCCCTTGAACCTGGAGATTTGGGACCCATGGGATGGGTACCATGCAGTATTACTTGAAAGGGTCTGCGTTGGCTCACCCAACCTCACCGAACCTCTCAGCCCCAAGAGTGTCCACCCTTATGTCTCATTCAGCTGTGGGTCTAGATATGGTCAATCCAGGTTGCATCACAGCCCCTGAACGAATTTTGTAAGAATTTCTCTCTCTTTCACTGTCTTTGTTTCACGGGTTTTGAAAAGTAATTTATTTTTATAATGGGGTTTAGCTGCTTTTCACGGCTGTGTTTATGCCGCTTTACACCCCCTTGACTCACTTACAGAGAGATATCAATACATAGGTTTGAAGATTCTTACTAGTCAGATATATTCTTGTGCGGTGACTAGGGGGTGTTGAGTCCAGTTCACTGAAAAAGCAATAGGTCTTGTCTCTTACATATTGGGTTTATGGAACGGTATCGGAGCTAATTTGAAACCCTTGTTTTATGCATCACCCCACCTCACCTTTCCCGTTCAGCAGCCATAGTGTGTTTCCTAAACGTGTGACTCTGTTTTGTTTTGCAATTCAGTTCAAGTGTAGCGGTTTTTACATTCCCTCTAGAAGTGATATCTTATGATAAGTGTCTTTTTCTGTGTGACTTATTTCACTTAGAATCGTCGTACCTAAATCCACTCATCGTGCTGCTACTAGCCTTATGACGTTGATTTCATGGCTGAGTGATATTCCATTGTACATGAGGACCACAACTTCTTTATCCATTTTTCTCTTTCCTAGGATATTTAAGGTGTAATGAAGTGGGGGTTCTTGTCCACAGAGCAGCCCTAAACTTTGGGGTGCCTGTGTCTTGCTGATGTTTAGTTTTCCCAATTTATACGCCCATGAGTGGAAGTGCCCTATGCTCTCCAAGCTGTGTTTTTAGATGTTTCAGGACACACCGTACACTTCTCCAGAGTGGCTGTTGGCAATTTACATCCCACCCATCAGCGTAGCAAGGCTCCCATTTCTCCATGGCCGGTCCTGCATTTCTGGTTTGGACACTTTTTTCCCCATGGCCCTTTTGCCCGCTGGGAAGCGAGACTTCTTTGGAGCGCTGATTGGCCTTTCCAGGTTGCTTGGTTGGCCAAAAAGGGCGTATGCGTTTTTTCCTGAATATATTCAGGAAAAAACGCATACGCCCTTTTTGGCCAAGGGCATCATTGTCCACGTTTTGCCGCTTTTCATGTGCTTTCAAGGCGATTCGAATCTACCTCCTGAAATCTGTTTCCTGCAATTCTGCCTTGCTTTCAAAGCCTCTTCGTTGCCTTCCCTTAGTATATTTGTGGACGAGAGGTATCATTTAAAACTGTGCAGGTTTGTGAATTGCAGTGCCCCTGAGCTCCATTTTTCAACTCGCTTTTTTGGGAGCCGGCCGCAAAAGCGCAGGATTGCTTCAGGCCCTCTTCTGGTTCTGGGGGGCAGGCTGAGCTTGTGCTTAATTCTTCTTCCTGATGGGAAAATAGAGTGACCTGTGCCTGTCCCAACACCTAGAGCTAGTCTCTCATTGGTTCCCCCTCTTCCCGTTCATCCTCAGGACAAATTGCAACCTGTACGGAACAGGAGGTTAAAGGTGCTGATTCTCCAAGGAGGGAGATGGCTAGTAAATCGGCTGGAATGGCGAACCCGAGCAAAGGAGATGAGAAATGAGGTGCGTTTTAGAAACCTTTCCCGATCACACGGTGTACCATCTTCTGGGTTTCTCATGCCTGTTTTCGACGTAGGAAGATGCCCTTGAACCTGGAGATTTGGGACCCATGGGATGGGTACCATGCAGTATTACTTGAAAGGGTCTGCGTTGGCTCACCCAACCTCACCGAACCTCTCAGCCCCAAGAGTGTCCACCCTTATGTCTCAATCAGCTGTGGGTCTAGATATGGTCAATCCAGGTTGCATCACAGCCCCTGAACGAATTTTGTAAGAATTTCTCTCTCTTTCACTGTCTTTGTTTCACGGGTTTTGAAAAGTAATTTATTTTTATAATGGGGTTTAGCTGCTTTTCACGGCTGTGTTTATGCCGCTTTACACCCCCTTGACTCACTTACAGAGAGATATCAATACATAGGTTTGAAGATTCTTACTAGTCAGATATATTCTTGTGCGGTGAATAGGGGGTGTTGAGTCCAGTTCACTGAAAAAGGAATAGGTCTTGTCTCTTACATATTGGGTTTATGGAACGGTATCGGAGCTAATTTGAAACCCTTGTTTTATGCATCACCCCACCTCACCTTTCCCGTTCAGCAGCCATAGTGTGTTTCCTAAACGTGTGACTCTGTTCTGTTTTGCAATTCAGTTCAAGTGTAGCGGTTTTTACATTCCCTCTAGAAGTGATATCTTATGATAAGTGTCTTTTTCTGTGTGACTTATTTCACTTAGAATCGTCGTACCTAAATCCACTCATCGTGCTGCTACTAGCCTTATGACGTGGATTTCATGGCTGAGTGATATTCCATTGTACATGAGGACCACAACTTCTTTATCCATTTTTCTCTTTCCTAGGATATTGAAGGTGTAATGAAGTGGGGGTTCTTGTCCACAGAGCAGCCCTAAACTTTGGGGTGCCTGTGTCTTGCTGATTTTTAGTTTTCCCAATTTATACGCCCATGAGTGGAAGTGCCCTATGCTCTCCAAGCTGTGTTTTTTAGATGTTTCAGAACACACCGTACACTTCTCCAGAGTGGCTGTTGGCAATTTACATCCCACCCATCAGCTTAGCAAGGCTCCCATTTCTCCATGGCCGGTCCTGCATTTCTGGTTTGGACACTTTTTTCCGCATGGCCCTTTTGCCCGCTGGGAAGCGAGACTTCTTTGGAGCGCTGATTGGCCTTTCCAGGTTGCTTGGTTGGCCAAAAAGGGCGTATGCGTTTTTTCCTGAATATATTCAGGAAAAAACGCATACGCCCTTTTTGGCCAAGGGCATCATTGTCCACGTTTTGCCGCTTTTCATGTGCTTTCAAGGCGATTCGAATCTACCTCCTGAAATCTGTTTCCTGCAATTCTGCCTTGCTTTCAAAGCCTCTTCGTTGCCTTCCCTTAGTATATTTGTGGACGAGAGGTATCATTTAAAACTGTGCAGGTTTGTGAATTGCAGTGCCCCTGAGCTCCATTTTTCAACTCGCTTTTTTGGGAGCCGGCCGCAAAAGCGCAGGATTGCTTCAGGCCCTCTTCTGGTTCTGGGGGGCAGGCTGAGCTTGTGCTTAATTCTTCTTCCTGATGGGAAAATAGAGTGACCTGTGCCTGTCCCAACACCTAGAGCTAGTCTCTCATTGGTTCCCCCTCTTCCCGTTCATCCTCAGGACAAATTGCAACCTGTACGGAACAGGAGGTTAAAGGTGCTGATTCTCCAAGGAGGGAGATGGCTAGTAAATCGGCTGGAATGGCGAACCCGAGCAAAGGAGATGAGAAATGAGGTGCGTTTTAGAAACCTTTCCCGATCACACGGTGTACCATCTTCTGGGTTTCTCATGCCTGTTTTCGACGTAGGAAGATGCCCTTGAACCTGGAGATTTGGGACCCATGGGATGGGTACCATGCAGTATTACTTGAAAGGGTCTGCGTTGGCTCACCCAACCTCACCGAACCTCTCAGCCCCAAGAGTGTCCACCCTTATGTCTCAATCAGCTGTGGGTCTAGATATGGTCAATCCAGGTTGCATCACAGCCCCTGAACGAATTTTGTAAGAATTTCTCTCTCTTTCACTGTCTTTGTTTCACGGGTTTTGAAAAGTAATTTAGTTTTATAATGGGGTTTAGCTGCTTTTCACGGCTGTGTTTATGCCGCTTTACACCCCCTTGACTCACTTACAGAGAGATATCAATACATAGGTTTGAAGATTCTTACTAGTCAGATATATTCTTGTGCGGTGAATAGGGGGTGTTGAGTCCAGTTCACTGAAAAAGGAATAGGTCTTGTCTCTTACATATTGGGTTTATGGAACGGTATCGGAGCTAATTTGAAACCCTTGTTTTATGCATCACCCCACCTCACCTTTCCCGTTCAGCAGCCATAGTGTGTTTCCTAAACGTGGGACTCTGTTCTGTTTTGCAATTCAGTTCAAGTGTAGCGGTTTTTACATTCCCTCTCTAAGTGATATCTTATGATAAGTGTCTTTTTCTGTGTGACTTATTTCACTTAGAATCGTCGAACCTAAATCCACTCATCGTGCTGCTACTAGCCTTATGACGTTGATTTCATGGCTGAGTGATATTCCATTGTACATGAGGACCACAACTTCTTTATCCATTTTTCTCTTTCCTAGGATATTTAAGGTGTAATGAAGTGGGGGTTCTTGTCCACAGAGCAGCCCTAAACTTTGGGGTGCCTGTGTCTTGCTGATTTTTAGTTTTCCCAATTTATACGCCCATGAGTGGAAGTGCCCTATGCTCTCCAAGCTGTGTTTTTTAGATGTTTCAGAACACACCGTACACTTCTCCAGAGTGGCTGTTGGCAATTTACATCCCACCCATCAGCTTAGCAAGGCTCCCATTTCTCCATGGCCGGTCCTGCATTTCTGGTTTGGACACTTTTTTCCGCATGGCCCTTTTGCCCGCTGGGAAGCGAGACTTCTTTGGAGCGCTGATTGGCCTTTCCAGGTTGCTTGGTTGGCCAAAAAGGGCGTATGCGTTTTTTCCTGAATATATTCAGGAAAAAACGCATACGCCCTTTTTGGCCAAGGGCATCATTGTCCACGTTTTGCCGCTTTTCATGTGCTTTCAAGGCGATTCGAATCTACCTCCTGAAATCTGTTTCCTGCAATTCTGCCTTGCTTTCAAAGCCTCTTCGTTGCCTTCCCTTAGTATATTTGTGGACGAGAGGTATCATTTAAAACTGTGCAGGTTTGTGAATTGCAGTGCCCCTGAGCTCCATTTTTCAACTCGCTTTTTTGGGAGCCGGCCGCAAAAGCGCAGGATTGCTTCAGGCCCTCTTCTGGTTCTGGGGGGCAGGCTGAGCTTGTGCTTAATTCTTCTTCCTGATGGGAAAATAGAGTGACCTGTGCCTGTCCCAACACCTAGAGCTAGTCTCTCATTGGTTCCCCCTCTTCCCGTTCATCCTCAGGACAAATTGCAACCTGTACGGAACAGGAGGTTAAAGGTGCTGATTCTCCAAGGAGGGAGATGGCTAGTAAATCGGCTGGAATGGCGAACCCGAGCAAAGGAGATGAGAAATGAGGTGCGTTTAAGAAACCTTTCCCGATCACACGGTGTACCATCTTCTGGGTTTCTCATGCCTGTTTTCGACGTAGGAAGATGCCCTTGAACCTGGAGATTTGGGACCCATGGGATGGGTACCATGCAGTATTACTTGAAAGGGTCTGCGTTGGCTCACCCAACCTCACCGAACCTCTCAGCCCCAAGAGTGTCCACCCTTATGTCTCAATCAGCTGTGGGTCTAGATATGGTCAATCCAGGTTGCATCACAGCCCCTGAACGAATTTTGTAAGAATTTCTCTCTCTTTCACTGTCTTTGTTTCACGGGTTTTGAAAAGTAATTTATTTTTATAATGGGGTTTAGCTGCTTTTCACGGCTGTGTTTATGCCGCTTTACACCCCCTTGACTCACTTACAGAGAGATATCAATACATAGGTTTGAAGATTCTTACTAGTCAGATATATTCTTGTGCGGTGAATAGGGGGTGTTGAGTCCAGTTCACTGAAAAAGGAATAGGTCTTGTCTCTTACATATTGGGTTTATGGAACGGTATCGGAGCTAATTTGAAACCCTTGTTTTATGCATCACCCCACCTCACCTTTCCCGTTCAGCAGCCATAGTGTGTTTCCTAAACGTGTGACTCTGTTCTGTTTTGCAATTCAGTTCAAGTGTAGCGGTTTTTACATTCCCTCTAGAAGTGATATCTTATGATAAGTGTCTTTTTCTGTGTGACTTATTTCACTTAGAATCGTCGTACCTAAATCCACTCATCGTGCTGCTACTAGCCTTATGACGTGGATTTCATGGCTGAGTGATATTCCATTGTACATGAGGACCACAACTTCTTTATCCATTTTTCTCTTTCCTAGGATATTTAAGGTGTAATGAAGTGGGGGTTCTTGTCCACAGAGCAGCCCTAAACTTTGGGGTGCCTGTGTCTTGCTGATTTTTAGTTTTCCCAATTTATACGCCCATGAGTGGAAGTGCCCTATGCTCTCCAAGCTGTGTTTTTTAGATGTTTCAGAACACACCGTACACTTCTCCAGAGTGGCTGTTGGCAATTTACATCCCACCCATCAGCTTAGCAAGGCTCCCATTTCTCCATGGCCGGTCCTGCATTTCTGGTTTGGACACTTTTTTCCGCATGGCCCTTTTGCCCGCTGGGAAGCGAGACTTCTTTGGAGCGCTGATTGGCCTTTCCAGGTTGCTTGGTTGGCCAAAAAGGGCGTATGCGTTTTTTCCTGAATATATTCAGGAAAAAACGCATACGCCCTTTTTGGCCAAGGGCATCATTGTCCACGTTTTGCCGCTTTTCATGTGCTTTCAAGGCGATTCGAATCTACCTCCTGAAATCTGTTTCCTGCAATTCTGCCTTGCTTTCAAAGCCTCTTCGTTGCCTTCCCTTAGTATATTTGTGGACGAGAGGTATCATTTAAAACTGTGCAGGTTTGTGAATTGCAGTGCCCCTGAGCTCCATTTTTCAACTCGCTTTTTTGGGAGCCGGCCGCAAAAGCGCAGGATTGCTTCAGGCCCTCTTCTGGTTCTGGGGGGCAGGCTGAGCTTGTGCTTAATTCTTCTTCCTGATGGGAAAATAGAGTGACCTGTGCCTGTCCCAACACCTAGAGCTAGTCTCTCATTGGTTCCCCCTCTTCCCGTTCATCCTCAGGACAAATTGCAACCTGTACGGAACAGGAGGTTAAAGGTGCTGATTCTCCAAGGAGGGAGATGGCTAGTAAATCGGCTGGAATGGCGAACCCGAGCAAAGGAGATGAGAAATGAGGTGCGTTTTAGAAACCTTTCCCGATCACACGGTGTACCATCTTCTGGGTTTCTCATGCCTGTTTTCGACGTAGGAAGATGCCCTTGAACCTGGAGATTTGGGACCCATGGGATGGGTACCATGCAGTATTACTTGAAAGGGTCTGCGTTGGCTCACCCAACCTCACCGAACCTCTCAGCCCCAAGAGTGTCCACCCTTATGTCTCAATCAGCTGTGGGTCTAGATATGGTCAATCCAGGTTGCATCACAGCCCCTGAACGAATTTTGTAAGAATTTCTCTCTCTTTCACTGTCTTTGTTTCACGGGTTTTGAAAAGTAATTTAGTTTTATAATGGGGTTTAGCTGCTTTTCACGGCTGTGTTTATGCCGCTTTACACCCCCTTGACTCACTTACAGAGAGATATCAATACATAGGTTTGAAGATTCTTACTAGTCAGATATATTCTTGTGCGGTGAATAGGGGGTGTTGAGTCCAGTTCACTGAAAAAGGAATAGGTCTTGTCTCTTACATATTGGGTTTATGGAACGGTATCGGAGCTAATTTGAAACCCTTGTTTTATGCATCACCCCACCTCACCTTTCCCGTTCAGCAGCCATAGTGTGTTTCCTAAACGTGGGACTCTGTTCTGTTTTGCAATTCAGTTCAAGTGTAGCGGTTTTTACATTCCCACTCTAAGTGATATCTTATGATAAGTGTCTTTTTCTGTGTGACTTATTTCACTTAGAATCGTCGAACCTAAATCCACTCATCGTGCTGCTACTAGCCTTATGACGTTGATTTCATAGCTGAGTGATATTCCATTGTACATGAGGACCACAACTTCTTTATCCATTTTTCTCTTTCCTAGGATATTTAAGGTGTAATGAAGTGGGGGTTCTTGTCCACAGAGCAGCCCTAAACTTTGGGGTGCCTGTGTCTTGCTGATTTTTAGTTTTCCCAATTTATACGCCCATGAGTCGAAGTGCCCTATGCTCTCCAAGCTGTGTTTTTTAGATGTTTCAGAACACACCGTACACTTCTCCAGAGTGGCTGTTGGCAATTTACATCCCACCCATCAGCGTAGCAAGGCTCCCATTTCTCCATGGCCGGTCCTGCATTTCTGGTTTGGACACTTTTTTCCCCATGGCCCTTTTGCCCGCTGGGAAGCGAGACTTCTTTGGAGCGCTGATTGGCCTTTCCAGGTTGCTTGGTTGGCCAAAAAGGGCGTATGCGTTTTTTCCTGAATATATTCAGGAAAAAACGCATACGCCCTTTTTGGCCAAGGGCATCATTGTCCACGTTTTGCCGCTTTTCATGTGCTTTCAAGGCGATTCGAATCTACCTCCTGAAATCTGTTTCCTGCAATTCTGCCTTGCTTTCAAAGCCTCTTCGTTGCCTTCCCTTAATATATTTGTGGACGAGAGGTATCATTTAAAACTCTGCAGGTTTGTGAATTGCAGTGCCCCTGAGCTCCATTTTTCAACTCGCTTTTTTGGGAGCTGGCCGCAAAAGCGCAGGATTGCTTCAGGCCCTCTTCTGGTTCTGGGGGGCAGGCTGAGCTTGTGCTTGATTCTTCTTCCTGATGGGAAAATAGAGTGACCTGTGCCTGTCCCAACACCTAGAGCTAGTCTCTCATTGGTTACCCCTCTTCCCGTTCATCCTCAGGACAAATTGCAACCTGTACGGAACAGGAGGTTAAAGGTGCTGATTCTCCAAGGAGGGAGATGGCTAGTAAATCGGCTGGAATGGCGAACCCGAGCAAAGGAGATGAGAAATGAGGTGCGTTTTAGAAACCTTTCCCGATCACACGGTGTACCATCTTCTGGGTTTCTCATGCCTGTTTTCGACGTAGGAAGATGCCCTTGAACCTGGAGATTTGGGACCCATGGGATGGGTACCATGCAGTATTACTTGAAAGGGTCTGCGTTGGCTCACCCAACCTCACCGAACCTCTCAGCCCCAAGAGTGTCCACCCTTATGTCTCAATCAGCTGTGGGTCTAGATATGGTCAATCCAGGTTGCATCACAGCCCGTGAACGAATTTTGTAAGAATTTCTCTCGCTTTCACTGTCTTTGTTTCACGGGTTTTGAAAAGTAATTTATTTTTATAATGGGGTTTAGCTGCTTTTCACGGCTGTGTTTATGCCGCTTTACACCCCCTTGACTCACTTACAGAGAGATATCAATACATAGGTTTGAAGATTCTTACTAGTCAGATACATTCTTGTGCGGTGAATAGGGGGTGTTGAGTCCAGTTCACTGAAAAAGGAATAGGTCTTGTCTCTTACATATTGGGATTATGGAACGGTATCGGAGCTAATTTGAAACCCTTGTTTTATGCATCACCCCACCTCACCTTTCCCGTTCAGCAGCCATAGTGTGTTTCCTAGACGTGTGACTCTGTTCTGTTTTGCAATTCAGTTCAAGTGTAGCGGTTTTTACATTCCCTCTCTAAGTGATATCTTATGATAAGTGTCTTTTTCTGTGTGACTTATTTCACTTAGAATCGTCGTACCTAAATCCACTCATCGTGCTGCTACTAGCCTTATGACGTTGATTTCATGGCTGAGTGATATTCCATTGTACATGAGGACCACAACTTCTTTATCCATTTTTCTCTTTCCTAGGATATTTAAGGTGTAATGAAGTGGGGGTTCTTGTCAACAGAGCAGCCCTAAACTTTGGGGTGCCTGTGTCTTGCTGATTTTTAGTTTTCCCAATTTATACGCCCATGAGTGGAAGTGCCCTATGCTCTCCAAGCTGTGTTTTTAGATGTTTCAGAACACACCGTACACTTCTCCGGAGTGCCTGTTGGCAATTTACATCCCACCCATCAGCGTAGCAATGCTCCCATTTCTCCATGGCCGGTCCTGCATTTCTGGTTTGGACACTTTTTTCCGCATGGCCCTTTTGCCCGCTGGGAAGCGAGACTTCTTTGGAGCGCTGATTGGCCTTTCCAGGTTGCTTGGTTGGCCAAAAAGGGCGTATGCGTTTTTTCCTGAATATATTCAGGAAAAAACGCATACGCCCTTTTTGGCCAAGGGCATCATTGTCCACGTTTTGCCGCTTTTCATGTGCTTTCAAGGCGATTCGAATCTACCTCCTGAAATCTGTTTCCTGCAATTCTGCCTTGCTTTCAAAGCCTCTTCGTTGCCTTCCCTTAGTATAATTGTGGACGAGAGGTATCATTTAAAACTGTGCAGGTTTGTGAATTGCAGTGCCCCTGAGCTCCATTTTTCAACTCGCTTTTTTGGGAGCTGGCCGCAAAAGCGCAGGATTGCTTCAGGCCCTCTTCTGGTTCTGGGGGGCAGGCTGAGCTTGTGCTTGATTCTTCTTAGTGATGGGAAAATAGAGTGACCTGTGCCTGTCCCAACACCTAGAGCTAGTCTCTCATTGGTTCCCCCTCTTCCCGTTCATCCTCAGGACAAATTGCAACCTGTACGGAACAGGAGGTTAAAGGTGCTGATTCTCCAAGGAGGGAGATGGCTAGTAAATCGGCTGGAATGGCGAACCCGAGCAAAGGAGATGAGAAATGAGGTGCGTTTTAGAAACCTTTCCCGATCACACGGTGTACCATCTTCTGGGTTTCTCATGCCTGTTTTCGACGTAGGAAGATGCCCTTGAACCTGGAGATTTGGGACCCATGGGATGGGTACCATGCAGTATTACTTGAAAGGGTCTGCGTTGGCTCACCCAACCTCACCGAACCTCTCAGCCCCAAGAGTGTCCACCCTTATGTCTCAATCAGTTGTGGGTCTAGATATGGTCAATCCAGGTTGCATCACAGCCCGTGAACGAATTTTGTAAGAATTTCTCTCGCTTTCACTGTCTTTGTTTCACGGGTTTTGAAAAGTAATTTATTTTTATAATGGGGTTTAGCTGCTTTTCACGGCTGTGTTTATGCCGCTTTACACCCCCTTGACTCACTTACAGAGAGATATCAATACATAGGTTTGAAGATTCTTACTAGTCAGATATATTCTTGTGCGGTGAATAGGGGGTGTTGAGTCCAGTTCACTGAAAAAGGAATAGGTCTTGTCTCTTACATATTGGGTTAATGGAACGGTATCGGAGCTAATTTGAAACCCTTGTTTTATGCATCACCCCACCTCACCTTTCCCGTTCAGCAGCCATAGTGTGTTTCCTAAACGTGTGACTCTGTTCTGTTTTGCAATTCAGTTCAAGTGTAGCGGTTTTTACATTCCCTCTAGAAGTGATATCTTATGATAAGTGTCTTTTTCTGTGTGACTTATTTCACTGAGAATCGTCGTACCTAAATCCACTCATCGTGCTGCTACTAGCCTTATGACGTTGATTTCATGGCTGAGTGATATTCCATTGTACATGAGGACCACAACTTCTTTATCCATTTTTCTCTTTCCTAGGATATTTAAGGTGTAATGAAGTGGGGGTTCTTGTCCACAGAGCAGCCCTAAACTTTGGGGTGCCTGTGTCTTGCTGATGTTTAGTTTTCCCAATTTATACGCCCATGAGTGGAAGTGCCCTATGCTCTCCAAGCTGTGTGTTTTAGATGTTTCAGGACACACCGTACACTTCTCCAGAGTGGCTGTTGGCAATTTACATCCCACCCATCAGCGTAGCAAGGCTCCCATTTCTCCATGGCCGGTCCTGCATTTCTGGTTTGGACACTTTTTTCCGCATGGCCCTTTTGCCCGCTGGGAAGCGAGACTTCTTTGGAGCGCTGATTGGCCTTTCCAGGTTGCTTGGTTGGCCAAAAAGGGCGTATGCGTTATTTCCTGAATATATTCAGGAAAAAACGCATACGCCCTTTTTGGCCAAGGGCGTCATTGTCCACGTTTTGCCGCTTTTCATGTGCTTTCAAGGCGATTCGAATCTACCTCCTGAAATCTGTTTCCTGCAATTCTGCCTTGCTTTCAAAGCCTCTTCGTTGCCTTCCCTTAATATATTTGTGGACGAGAGGTATCATTTAAAACTCTGCAGGTTTGTGAATTGCAGTGCCCCTGAGCTCCATTTTTCAACTCGCTTTTTTGGGAGCTGACTGCAAAAGCGCAGGATTGCTTCAGGCCCTCTTCTGGTTCTGGGGGGCAGGCTGAGCTTGTGCTTAATTCTTCTTCCTGATGGGAAAATAGAGTGACCTGTGCCTGTCCCAACACCTAGAGCTAGTCTCTCATTGGTTCCCCCTCTTCCCGTTCATCCTCAGGACAAATTGCAACCTGTACGGAACAGGAGGTTAAAGGTGCTGATTCTCCAAGGAGGGAGATGGCTAGTAAATCGGCTGGAATGGCGAACCCGAGCAAAGGAGATGAGAAATGAGGTGCGTTTTAGAAACCTTTCCCGATCACACGGTGTACCATCTTCTGGGTTTCTCATGCCTGTTTTCGACGTAGGAAGATGCCCTTGAACCTGGAGATTTGGGACCCATGGGATGGGTACCATGCAGTATTACTTGAAAGGGTCTGCGTTGGCTCACCCAACCTCACCGAACCTCTCAGCCCCAAGAGTGTCCACCCTTATGTCTCAATCAGCTGTGGGTCTAGATATGGTCAATCCAGGTTGCATCACAGCCCCTGAACGAATTTTGTAAGAATTTCTCTCTCTTTCACTGTCTTTGTTTCACGGGTTTTGAAAAGTAATTTATTTTTATAATGGGGTTTAGCTGCTTTTCACGGCTGTGTTTATGCCGCTTTACACCCCCTTGACTCACTTACAGAGAGATATCAATACATAGGTTTGAAGATTCTTACTAGTCAGATATATTCTTGTGCGGTGAATAGGGGGTGTTGAGTCCAGTTCACTGAAAAAGGAATAGGTCTTGTCTCTTACATATTGGGTTTATGGAACGGTATCGGAGCTAATTTGAAACCCTTGTTTTATGCATCACCCCACCTCACCTTTCCCGTTCAGCAGCCATAGTGTGTTTCCTAAACGTGTGACTCTGTTCTGTTTTGCAATTCAGTTCAAGTGTAGCGGTTTTTACATTCCCTCTAGAAGTGATATCTTATGATAAGTGTCTTTTTCTGTGTGACTTATTTCACTTAGAATCGTCGTACCTAAATCCACTCATCGTGCTGCTACTAGCCTTATGACGTGGATTTCATGGCTGAGTGATATTCCATTGTACATGAGGACCACAACTTCTTTATCCATTTTTCTCTTTCCTAGGATATTGAAGGTGTAATGAAGTGGGGGTTCTTGTCCACAGAGCAGCCCTAAACTTTGGGGTGCCTGTGTCTTGCTGATTTTTAGTTTTCCCAATTTATACGCCCATGAGTGGAAGTGCCCTATGCTCTCCAAGCTGTGTTTTTTAGATGTTTCAGAACACACCGTACACTTCTCCAGAGTGGCTGTTGGCAATTTACATCCCACCCATCAGCTTAGCAAGGCTCCCATTTCTCCATGGCCGGTCCTGCATTTCTGGTTTGGACACTTTTTTCCGCATGGCCCTTTTGCCCGCTGGGAAGCGAGACTTCTTTGGAGCGCTGATTGGCCTTTCCAGGTTGCTTGGTTGGCCAAAAAGGGCGTATGCGTTTTTTCCTGAATATATTCAGGAAAAAACGCATACGCCCTTTTTGGCCAAGGGCATCATTGTCCACGTTTTGCCGCTTTTCATGTGCTTTCAAGGCGATTCGAATCTACCTCCTGAAATCTGTTTCCTGCAATTCTGCCTTGCTTTCAAAGCCTCTTCGTTGCCTTCCCTTAGTATATTTGTGGACGAGAGGTATCATTTAAAACTGTGCAGGTTTGTGAATTGCAGTGCCCCTGAGCTCCATTTTTCAACTCGCTTTTTTGGGAGCCGGCCGCAAAAGCGCAGGATTGCTTCAGGCCCTCTTCTGGTTCTGGGGGGCAGGCTGAGCTTGTGCTTAATTCTTCTTCCTGATGGGAAAATAGAGTGACCTGTGCCTGTCCCAACACCTAGAGCTAGTCTCTCATTGGTTCCCCCTCTTCCCGTTCATCCTCAGGACAAATTGCAACCTGTACGGAACAGGAGGTTAAAGGTGCTGATTCTCCAAGGAGGGAGATGGCTAGTAAATCGGCTGGAATGGCGAACCCGAGCAAAGGAGATGAGAAATGAGGTGCGTTTTAGAAACCTTTCCCGATCACACGGTGTACCATCTTCTGGGTTTCTCATGCCTGTTTTCGACGTAGGAAGATGCCCTTGAACCTGGAGATTTGGGACCCATGGGATGGGTACCATGCAGTATTACTTGAAAGGGTCTGCGTTGGCTCACCCAACCTCACCGAACCTCTCAGCCCCAAGAGTGTCCACCCTTATGTCTCAATCAGCTGTGGGTCTAGATATGGTCAATCCAGGTTGCATCACAGCCCCTGAACGAATTTTGTAAGAATTTCTCTCTCTTTCACTGTCTTTGTTTCACGGGTTTTGAAAAGTAATTTAGTTTTATAATGGGGTTTAGCTGCTTTTCACGGCTGTGTTTATGCCGCTTTACACCCCCTTGACTCACTTACAGAGAGATATCAATACATAGGTTTGAAGATTCTTACTAGTCAGATATATTCTTGTGCGGTGACTAGGGGGTGTTGAGTCCAGTTCACTGAAAAAGCAATAGGTCTTGTCTCTTACATATTGGGTTTATGGAACGGTATCGGAGCTAATTTGAAACCCTTGTTTTATGCATCACCCCACCTCACCTTTCCCGTTCAGCAGCCATAGTGTGTTTCCTAAACGTGTGACTCTGTTTTGTTTTGCAATTCAGTTCAAGTGTAGCGGTTTTTACATTCCCTCTAGAAGTGATATCTTATGATAAGTGTCTTTTTCTGTGTGACTTATTTCACTTAGAATCGTCGTACCTAAATCCACTCATCGTGCTGCTACTAGCCTTATGACGTTGATTTCATGGCTGAGTGATATTCCATTGTACATGAGGACCACAACTTCTTTATCCATTTTTCTCTTTCCTAGGATATTTAAGGTGTAATGAAGTGGGGGTTCTTGTCCACAGAGCAGCCCTAAACTTTGGGGTGCCTGTGTCTTGCTGATGTTTAGTTTTCCCAATTTATACGCCCATGAGTGGAAGTGCCCTATGCTCTCCAAGCTGTGTTTTTAGATGTTTCAGGACACACCGTACACTTCTCCAGAGTGGCTGTTGGCAATTTACATCCCACCCATCAGCGTAGCAAGGCTCCCATTTCTCCATGGCCGGTCCTGCATTTCTGGTTTGGACACTTTTTTCCCCATGGCCCTTTTGCCCGCTGGGAAGCGAGACTTCTTTGGAGCGCTGATTGGCCTTTCCAGGTTGCTTGGTTGGCCAAAAAGGGCGTATGCGTTTTTTCCTGAATATATTCAGGAAAAAACGCATACGCCCTTTTTGGCCAAGGGCATCATTGTCCACGTTTTGCCGCTTTTCATGTGCTTTCAAGGCGATTCGAATCTACCTCCTGAAATCTGTTTCCTGCAATTCTGCCTTGCTTTCAAAGCCTCTTCGTTGCCTTCCCTTAGTATATTTGTGGACGAGAGGTATCATTTAAAACTGTGCAGGTTTGTGAATTGCAGTGCCCCTGAGCTCCATTTTTCAACTCGCTTTTTTGGGAGCCGGCCGCAAAAGCGCAGGATTGCTTCAGGCCCTCTTCTGGTTCTGGGGGGCAGGCTGAGCTTGTGCTTAATTCTTCTTCCTGATGGGAAAATAGAGTGACCTGTGCCTGTCCCAACACCTAGAGCTAGTCTCTCATTGGTTCCCCCTCTTCCCGTTCATCCTCAGGACAAATTGCAACCTGTACGGAACAGGAGGTTAAAGGTGCTGATTCTCCAAGGAGGGAGATGGCTAGTAAATCGGCTGGAATGGCGAACCCGAGCAAAGGAGATGAGAAATGAGGTGCGTTTTAGAAACCTTTCCCGATCACACGGTGTACCATCTTCTGGGTTTCTCATGCCTGTTTTCGACGTAGGAAGATGCCCTTGAACCTGGAGATTTGGGACCCATGGGATGGGTACCATGCAGTATTACTTGAAAGGGTCTGCGTTGGCTCACCCAACCTCACCGAACCTCTCAGCCCCAAGAGTGTCCACCCTTATGTCTCAATCAGCTGTGGGTCTAGATATGGTCAATCCAGGTTGCATCACAGCCCCTGAACGAATTTTGTAAGAATTTCTCTCTCTTTCACTGTCTTTGTTTCACGGGTTTTGAAAAGTAATTTATTTTTATAATGGGGTTTAGCTGCTTTTCACGGCTGTGTTTATGCCGCTTTACACCCCCTTGACTCACTTACAGAGAGATATCAATACATAGGTTTGAAGATTCTTACTAGTCAGATATATTCTTGTGCGGTGAATAGGGGGTGTTGAGTCCAGTTCACTGAAAAAGGAATAGGTCTTGTCTCTTACATATTGGGTTTATGGAACGGTATCGGAGCTAATTTGAAACCCTTGTTTTATGCATCACCCCACCTCACCTTTCCCGTTCAGCAGCCATAGTGTGTTTCCTAAACGTGTGACTCTGTTCTGTTTTGCAATTCAGTTCAAGTGTAGCGGTTTTTACATTCCCTCTAGAAGTGATATCTTATGATAAGTGTCTTTTTCTGTGTGACTTATTTCACTTAGAATCGTCGTACCTAAATCCACTCATCGTGCTGCTACTAGCCTTATGACGTGGATTTCATGGCTGAGTGATATTCCATTGTACATGAGGACCACAACTTCTTTATCCATTTTTCTCTTTCCTAGGATATTGAAGGTGTAATGAAGTGGGGGTTCTTGTCCACAGAGCAGCCCTAAACTTTGGGGTGCCTGTGTCTTGCTGATTTTTAGTTTTCCCAATTTATACGCCCATGAGTGGAAGTGCCCTATGCTCTCCAAGCTGTGTTTTTTAGATGTTTCAGAACACACCGTACACTTCTCCAGAGTGGCTGTTGGCAATTTACATCCCACCCATCAGCTTAGCAAGGCTCCCATTTCTCCATGGCCGGTCCTGCATTTCTGGTTTGGACACTTTTTTCCGCATGGCCCTTTTGCCCGCTGGGAAGCGAGACTTCTTTGGAGCGCTGATTGGCCTTTCCAGGTTGCTTGGTTGGCCAAAAAGGGCGTATGCGTTTTTTCCTGAATATATTCAGGAAAAAACGCATACGCCCTTTTTGGCCAAGGGCATCATTGTCCACGTTTTGCCGCTTTTCATGTGCTTTCAAGGCGATTCGAATCTACCTCCTGAAATCTGTTTCCTGCAATTCTGCCTTGCTTTCAAAGCCTCTTCGTTGCCTTCCCTTAGTATATTTGTGGACGAGAGGTATCATTTAAAACTGTGCAGGTTTGTGAATTGCAGTGCCCCTGAGCTCCATTTTTCAACTCGCTTTTTTGGGAGCCGGCCGCAAAAGCGCAGGATTGCTTCAGGCCCTCTTCTGGTTCTGGGGGGCAGGCTGAGCTTGTGCTTAATTCTTCTTCCTGATGGGAAAATAGAGTGACCTGTGCCTGTCCCAACACCTAGAGCTAGTCTCTCATTGGTTCCCCCTCTTCCCGTTCATCCTCAGGACAAATTGCAACCTGTACGGAACAGGAGGTTAAAGGTGCTGATTCTCCAAGGAGGGAGATGGCTAGTAAATCGGCTGGAATGGCGAACCCGAGCAAAGGAGATGAGAAATGAGGTGCGTTTTAGAAACCTTTCCCGATCACACGGTGTACCATCTTCTGGGTTTCTCATGCCTGTTTTCGACGTAGGAAGATGCCCTTGAACCTGGAGATTTGGGACCCATGGGATGGGTACCATGCAGTATTACTTGAAAGGGTCTGCGTTGGCTCACCCAACCTCACCGAACCTCTCAGCCCCAAGAGTGTCCACCCTTATGTCTCAATCAGCTGTGGGTCTAGATATGGTCAATCCAGGTTGCATCACAGCCCCTGAACGAATTTTGTAAGAATTTCTCTCTCTTTCACTGTCTTTGTTTCACGGGTTTTGAAAAGTAATTTAGTTTTATAATGGGGTTTAGCTGCTTTTCACGGCTGTGTTTATGCCGCTTTACACCCCCTTGACTCACTTACAGAGAGATATCAATACATAGGTTTGAAGATTCTTACTAGTCAGATATATTCTTGTGCGGTGAATAGGGGGTGTTGAGTCCAGTTCACTGAAAAAGGAATAGGTCTTGTCTCTTACATATTGGGTTTATGGAACGGTATCGGAGCTAATTTGAAACCCTTGTTTTATGCATCACCCCACCTCACCTTTCCCGTTCAGCAGCCATAGTGTGTTTCCTAAACGTGGGACTCTGTTCTGTTTTGCAATTCAGTTCAAGTGTAGCGGTTTTTACATTCCCTCTCTAAGTGATATCTTATGATAAGTGTCTTTTTCTGTGTGACTTATTTCACTTAGAATCGTCGAACCTAAATCCACTCATCGTGCTGCTACTAGCCTTATGACGTTGATTTCATGGCTGAGTGATATTCCATTGTACATGAGGACCACAACTTCTTTATCCATTTTTCTCTTTCCTAGGATATTTAAGGTGTAATGAAGTGGGGGTTCTTGTCCACAGAGCAGCCCTAAACTTTGGGGTGCCTGTGTCTTGCTGATTTTTAGTTTTCCCAATTTATACGCCCATGAGTGGAAGTGCCCTATGCTCTCCAAGCTGTGTTTTTTAGATGTTTCAGAACACACCGTACACTTCTCCAGAGTGGCTGTTGGCAATTTACATCCCACCCATCAGCTTAGCAAGGCTCCCATTTCTCCATGGCCGGTCCTGCATTTCTGGTTTGGACACTTTTTTCCGCATGGCCCTTTTGCCCGCTGGGAAGCGAGACTTCTTTGGAGCGCTGATTGGCCTTTCCAGGTTGCTTGGTTGGCCAAAAAGGGCGTATGCGTTTTTTCCTGAATATATTCAGGAAAAAACGCATACGCCCTTTTTGGCCAAGGGCATCATTGTCCACGTTTTGCCGCTTTTCATGTGCTTTCAAGGCGATTCGAATCTACCTCCTGAAATCTGTTTCCTGCAATTCTGCCTTGCTTTCAAAGCCTCTTCGTTGCCTTCCCTTAGTATATTTGTGGACGAGAGGTATCATTTAAAACTGTGCAGGTTTGTGAATTGCAGTGCCCCTGAGCTCCATTTTTCAACTCGCTTTTTTGGGAGCCGGCCGCAAAAGCGCAGGATTGCTTCAGGCCCTCTTCTGGTTCTGGGGGGCAGGCTGAGCTTGTGCTTAATTCTTCTTCCTGATGGGAAAATAGAGTGACCTGTGCCTGTCCCAACACCTAGAGCTAGTCTCTCATTGGTTCCCCCTCTTCCCGTTCATCCTCAGGACAAATTGCAACCTGTACGGAACAGGAGGTTAAAGGTGCTGATTCTCCAAGGAGGGAGATGGCTAGTAAATCGGCTGGAATGGCGAACCCGAGCAAAGGAGATGAGAAATGAGGTGCGTTTTAGAAACCTTTCCCGATCACACGGTGTACCATCTTCTGGGTTTCTCATGCCTGTTTTCGACGTAGGAAGATGCCCTTGAACCTGGAGATTTGGGACCCATGGGATGGGTACCATGCAGTATTACTTGAAAGGGTCTGCGTTGGCTCACCCAACCTCACCGAACCTCTCAGCCCCAAGAGTGTCCACCCTTATGTCTCAATCAGCTGTGGGTCTAGATATGGTCAATCCAGGTTGCATCACAGCCCCTGAACGAATTTTGTAAGAATTTCTCTCTCTTTCACTGTCTTTGTTTCACGGGTTTTGAAAAGTAATTTAGTTTTATAATGGGGTTTAGCTGCTTTTCACGGCTGTGTTTATGCCGCTTTACACCCCCTTGACTCACTTACAGAGAGATATCAATACATAGGTTTGAAGATTCTTACTAGTCAGATATATTCTTGTGCGGTGAATAGGGGGTGTTGAGTCCAGTTCACTGAAAAAGGAATAGGTCTTGTCTCTTACATATTGGGTTTATGGAACGGTATCGGAGCTAATTTGAAACCCTTGTTTTATGCATCACCCCACCTCACCTTTCCCGTTCAGCAGCCATAGTGTGTTTCCTAAACGTGGGACTCTGTTCTGTTTTGCAATTCAGTTCAAGTGTAGCGGTTTTTACATTCCCACTCTAAGTGATATCTTATGATAAGTGTCTTTTTCTGTGTGACTTATTTCACTTAGAATCGTCGAACCTAAATCCACTCATCGTGCTGCTACTAGCCTTATGACGTTGATTTCATAGCTGAGTGATATTCCATTGTACATGAGGACCACAACTTCTTTATCCATTTTTCTCTTTCCTAGGATATTTAAGGTGTAATGAAGTGGGGGTTCTTGTCCACAGAGCAGCCCTAAACTTTGGGGTGCCTGTGTCTTGCTGATTTTTAGTTTTCCCAATTTATACGCCCATGAGTCGAAGTGCCCTATGCTCTCCAAGCTGTGTTTTTTAGATGTTTCAGAACACACCGTACACTTCTCCAGAGTGGCTGTTGGCAATTTACATCCCACCCATCAGCGTAGCAAGGCTCCCATTTCTCCATGGCCGGTCCTGCATTTCTGGTTTGGACACTTTTTTCCCCATGGCCCTTTTGCCCGCTGGGAAGCGAGACTTCTTTGGAGCGCTGATTGGCCTTTCCAGGTTGCTTGGTTGGCCAAAAAGGGCGTATGCGTTTTTTCCTGAATATATTCAGGAAAAAACGCATACGCCCTTTTTGGCCAAGGGCATCATTGTCCACGTTTTGCCGCTTTTCATGTGCTTTCAAGGCGATTCGAATCTACCTCCTGAAATCTGTTTCCTGCAATTCTGCCTTGCTTTCAAAGCCTCTTCGTTGCCTTCCCTTAATATATTTGTGGACGAGAGGTATCATTTAAAACTCTGCAGGTTTGTGAATTGCAGTGCCCCTGAGCTCCATTTTTCAACTCGCTTTTTTGGGAGCTGGCCGCAAAAGCGCAGGATTGCTTCAGGCCCTCTTCTGGTTCTGGGGGGCAGGCTGAGCTTGTGCTTGATTCTTCTTCCTGATGGGAAAATAGAGTGACCTGTGCCTGTCCCAACACCTAGAGCTAGTCTCTCATTGGTTACCCCTCTTCCCGTTCATCCTCAGGACAAATTGCAACCTGTACGGAACAGGAGGTTAAAGGTGCTGATTCTCCAAGGAGGGAGATGGCTAGTAAATCGGCTGGAATGGCGAACCCGAGCAAAGGAGATGAGAAATGAGGTGCGTTTTAGAAACCTTTCCCGATCACACGGTGTACCATCTTCTGGGTTTCTCATGCCTGTTTTCGACGTAGGAAGATGCCCTTGAACCTGGAGATTTGGGACCCATGGGATGGGTACCATGCAGTATTACTTGAAAGGGTCTGCGTTGGCTCACCCAACCTCACCGAACCTCTCAGCCCCAAGAGTGTCCACCCTTATGTCTCAATCAGCTGTGGGTCTAGATATGGTCAATCCAGGTTGCATCACAGCCCGTGAACGAATTTTGTAAGAATTTCTCTCGCTTTCACTGTCTTTGTTTCACGGGTTTTGAAAAGTAATTTATTTTTATAATGGGGTTTAGCTGCTTTTCACGGCTGTGTTTATGCCGCTTTACACCCCCTTGACTCACTTACAGAGAGATATCAATACATAGGTTTGAAGATTCTTACTAGTCAGATACATTCTTGTGCGGTGAATAGGGGGTGTTGAGTCCAGTTCACTGAAAAAGGAATAGGTCTTGTCTCTTACATATTGGGATTATGGAACGGTATCGGAGCTAATTTGAAACCCTTGTTTTATGCATCACCCCACCTCACCTTTCCCGTTCAGCAGCCATAGTGTGTTTCCTAGACGTGTGACTCTGTTCTGTTTTGCAATTCAGTTCAAGTGTAGCGGTTTTTACATTCCCTCTCTAAGTGATATCTTATGATAAGTGTCTTTTTCTGTGTGACTTATTTCACTTAGAATCGTCGTACCTAAATCCACTCATCGTGCTGCTACTAGCCTTATGACGTTGATTTCATGGCTGAGTGATATTCCATTGTACATGAGGACCACAACTTCTTTATCCATTTTTCTCTTTCCTAGGATATTTAAGGTGTAATGAAGTGGGGGTTCTTGTCAACAGAGCAGCCCTAAACTTTGGGGTGCCTGTGTCTTGCTGATTTTTAGTTTTCCCAATTTATACGCCCATGAGTGGAAGTGCCCTATGCTCTCCAAGCTGTGTTTTTAGATGTTTCAGAACACACCGTACACTTCTCCGGAGTGCCTGTTGGCAATTTACATCCCACCCATCAGCGTAGCAATGCTCCCATTTCTCCATGGCCGGTCCTGCATTTCTGGTTTGGACACTTTTTTCCGCATGGCCCTTTTGCCCGCTGGGAAGCGAGACTTCTTTGGAGCGCTGATTGGCCTTTCCAGGTTGCTTGGTTGGCCAAAAAGGGCGTATGCGTTTTTTCCTGAATATATTCAGGAAAAAACGCATACGCCCTTTTTGGCCAAGGGCATCATTGTCCACGTTTTGCCGCTTTTCATGTGCTTTCAAGGCGATTCGAATCTACCTCCTGAAATCTGTTTCCTGCAATTCTGCCTTGCTTTCAAAGCCTCTTCGTTGCCTTCCCTTAGTATAATTGTGGACGAGAGGTATCATTTAAAACTGTGCAGGTTTGTGAATTGCAGTGCCCCTGAGCTCCATTTTTCAACTCGCTTTTTTGGGAGCTGGCCGCAAAAGCGCAGGATTGCTTCAGGCCCTCTTCTGGTTCTGGGGGGCAGGCTGAGCTTGTGCTTGATTCTTCTTAGTGATGGGAAAATAGAGTGACCTGTGCCTGTCCCAACACCTAGAGCTAGTCTCTCATTGGTTCCCCCTCTTCCCGTTCATCCTCAGGACAAATTGCAACCTGTACGGAACAGGAGGTTAAAGGTGCTGATTCTCCAAGGAGGGAGATGGCTAGTAAATCGGCTGGAATGGCGAACCCGAGCAAAGGAGATGAGAAATGAGGTGCGTTTTAGAAACCTTTCCCGATCACACGGTGTACCATCTTCTGGGTTTCTCATGCCTGTTTTCGACGTAGGAAGATGCCCTTGAACCTGGAGATTTGGGACCCATGGGATGGGTACCATGCAGTATTACTTGAAAGGGTCTGCGTTGGCTCACCCAACCTCACCGAACCTCTCAGCCCCAAGAGTGTCCACCCTTATGTCTCAATCAGTTGTGGGTCTAGATATGGTCAATCCAGGTTGCATCACAGCCCGTGAACGAATTTTGTAAGAATTTCTCTCGCTTTCACTGTCTTTGTTTCACGGGTTTTGAAAAGTAATTTATTTTTATAATGGGGTTTAGCTGCTTTTCACGGCTGTGTTTATGCCGCTTTACACCCCCTTGACTCACTTACAGAGAGATATCAATACATAGGTTTGAAGATTCTTACTAGTCAGATATATTCTTGTGCGGTGAATAGGGGGTGTTGAGTCCAGTTCACTGAAAAAGGAATAGGTCTTGTCTCTTACATATTGGGTTAATGGAACGGTATCGGAGCTAATTTGAAACCCTTGTTTTATGCATCACCCCACCTCACCTTTCCCGTTCAGCAGCCATAGTGTGTTTCCTAAACGTGTGACTCTGTTCTGTTTTGCAATTCAGTTCAAGTGTAGCGGTTTTTACATTCCCTCTAGAAGTGATATCTTATGATAAGTGTCTTTTTCTGTGTGACTTATTTCACTGAGAATCGTCGTACCTAAATCCACTCATCGTGCTGCTACTAGCCTTATGACGTTGATTTCATGGCTGAGTGATATTCCATTGTACATGAGGACCACAACTTCTTTATCCATTTTTCTCTTTCCTAGGATATTTAAGGTGTAATGAAGTGGGGGTTCTTGTCCACAGAGCAGCCCTAAACTTTGGGGTGCCTGTGTCTTGCTGATGTTTAGTTTTCCCAATTTATACGCCCATGAGTGGAAGTGCCCTATGCTCTCCAAGCTGTGTGTTTTAGATGTTTCAGGACACACCGTACACTTCTCCAGAGTGGCTGTTGGCAATTTACATCCCACCCATCAGCGTAGCAAGGCTCCCATTTCTCCATGGCCGGTCCTGCATTTCTGGTTTGGACACTTTTTTCCGCATGGCCCTTTTGCCCGCTGGGAAGCGAGACTTCTTTGGAGCGCTGATTGGCCTTTCCAGGTTGCTTGGTTGGCCAAAAAGGGCGTATGCGTTATTTCCTGAATATATTCAGGAAAAAACGCATACGCCCTTTTTGGCCAAGGGCGTCATTGTCCACGTTTTGCCGCTTTTCATGTGCTTTCAAGGCGATTCGAATCTACCTCCTGAAATCTGTTTCCTGCAATTCTGCCTTGCTTTCAAAGCCTCTTCGTTGCCTTCCCTTAATATATTTGTGGACGAGAGGTATCATTTAAAACTCTGCAGGTTTGTGAATTGCAGTGCCCCTGAGCTCCATTTTTCAACTCGCTTTTTTGGGAGCTGACTGCAAAAGCGCAGGATTGCTTCAGGCCCTCTTCTGGTTCTGGGGGGCAGGCTGAGCTTGTGCTTATTTCTTCTTCCTGATGGGAAAATAGAGTGATCTGTGCCTGTCCCAACACCTAGAGCTAGTCTCTCATTGGTTCCCACTCTTCCCCTTCATCCTCAGGACAAATTGCAACCTGTACGGAACAGGAGGTTAAAGGTGCTGATTCTCCAAGGAGGGAGATGGCTAGTAAATCAGCTGGAATGGCGAACCCGAGCAAAGGAGATGAGAAATGAGGTGCGTTTTAGAAACCTTTCCCGATCACACGGTGTACCATCTTCTGGGTTTCTCATGCCTGTTTTCGACGTAGGAAGATGCCCTTGAACCTGGAGATTTGGGACCCATGGGATGGGTACCATGCAGTATTACTTGAAAGGGTCTGCGTTGGCTCACCCAACCTAACCGAACCTCTCAGCCCCAAGAGTGTCCACCCTTATGTCTCAATCAGCTGTGGGTCTAGATATGGTCAATCCAGGTTGCATCACAGCCCCTGAACGAATTTTGTAAGAATTTCTCTCTCTTTCACTGTCTTTGTTTCACGGGTTTTGAAAAGTAATTTATTTTTATAATGGGGTTTAGCTGCTTTTCACGGCTGTGTTTATGCCGCTTTACACCCCCTTGACTCACTTACAGAGAGATATCAATACATAGGTTTGAAGATTCTTACTAGTCAGATATATTCTTGTGCGGTGAATAGGGGGTGTTGAGTCCAGTTCACTGAAAAAGGAATAGGTCTTGTCTCTTACATATTGGGTTTATGGAACGGTATCGGAGCTAATTTGAAACCCTTGTTTTATGCATCACCCCACCTCACCTTTCCCGTTCAGCAGCCATAGTGTGTTTCCTAAACGTGTGACTCTGTTCTGTTTTGCAATTCAGTTCAAGTGTAGCGGTTTTTACATTCCCTCTAGAAGTGATATCTTATGATAAGTGTCTTTTTCTGTGTGACTTATTTCACTTAGAATCGTCGTACCTAAATCCACTCATCGTGCTGCTACTAGCCTTATGACGTGGATTTCATGGCTGAGTGATATTCCATTGTACATGAGGACCACAACTTCTTTATCCATTTTTCTCTTTCCTAGGATATTGAAGGTGTAATGAAGTGGGGGTTCTTGTCCACAGAGCAGCCCTAAACTTTGGGGTGCCTGTGTCTTGCTGATTTTTAGTTTTCCCAATTTATACGCCCATGAGTGGAAGTGCCCTATGCTCTCCAAGCTGTGTTTTTTAGATGTTTCAGAACACACCGTACACTTCTCCAGAGTGGCTGTTGGCAATTTACATCCCACCCATCAGCTTAGCAAGGCTCCCATTTCTCCATGGCCGGTCCTGCATTTCTGGTTTGGACACTTTTTTCCGCATGGCCCTTTTGCCCGCTGGGAAGCGAGACTTCTTTGGAGCGCTGATTGGCCTTTCCAGGTTGCTTGGTTGGCCAAAAAGGGCGTATGCGTTTTTTCCTGAATATATTCAGGAAAAAACGCATACGCCCTTTTTGGCCAAGGGCATCATTGTCCACGTTTTGCCGCTTTTCATGTGCTTTCAAGGCGATTCGAATCTACCTCCTGAAATCTGTTTCCTGCAATTCTGCCTTGCTTTCAAAGCCTCTTCGTTGCCTTCCCTTAGTATATTTGTGGACGAGAGGTATCATTTAAAACTGTGCAGGTTTGTGAATTGCAGTGCCCCTGAGCTCCATTTTTCAACTCGCTTTTTTGGGAGCCGGCCGCAAAAGCGCAGGATTGCTTCAGGCCCTCTTCTGGTTCTGGGGGGCAGGCTGAGCTTGTGCTTAATTCTTCTTCCTGATGGGAAAATAGAGTGACCTGTGCCTGTCCCAACACCTAGAGCTAGTCTCTCATTGGTTCCCCCTCTTCCCGTTCATCCTCAGGACAAATTGCAACCTGTACGGAACAGGAGGTTAAAGGTGCTGATTCTCCAAGGAGGGAGATGGCTAGTAAATCGGCTGGAATGGCGAACCCGAGCAAAGGAGATGAGAAATGAGGTGCGTTTTAGAAACCTTTCCCGATCACACGGTGTACCATCTTCTGGGTTTCTCATGCCTGTTTTCGACGTAGGAAGATGCCCTTGAACCTGGAGATTTGGGACCCATGGGATGGGTACCATGCAGTATTACTTGAAAGGGTCTGCGTTGGCTCACCCAACCTCACCGAACCTCTCAGCCCCAAGAGTGTCCACCCTTATGTCTCAATCAGCTGTGGGTCTAGATATGGTCAATCCAGGTTGCATCACAGCCCCTGAACGAATTTTGTAAGAATTTCTCTCTCTTTCACTGTCTTTGTTTCACGGGTTTTGAAAAGTAATTTAGTTTTATAATGGGGTTTAGCTGCTTTTCACGGCTGTGTTTATGCCGCTTTACACCCCCTTGACTCACTTACAGAGAGATATCAATACATAGGTTTGAAGATTCTTACTAGTCAGATATATTCTTGTGCGGTGAATAGGGGGTGTTGAGTCCAGTTCACTGAAAAAGGAATAGGTCTTGTCTCTTACATATTGGGTTTATGGAACGGTATCGGAGCTAATTTGAAACCCTTGTTTTATGCATCACCCCACCTCACCTTTCCCGTTCAGCAGCCATAGTGTGTTTCCTAAACGTGGGACTCTGTTCTGTTTTGCAATTCAGTTCAAGTGTAGCGGTTTTTACATTCCCTCTCTAAGTGATATCTTATGATAAGTGTCTTTTTCTGTGTGACTTATTTCACTTAGAATCGTCGAACCTAAATCCACTCATCGTGCTGCTACTAGCCTTATGACGTTGATTTCATGGCTGAGTGATATTCCATTGTACATGAGGACCACAACTTCTTTATCCATTTTTCTCTTTCCTAGGATATTTAAGGTGTAATGAAGTGGGGGTTCTTGTCCACAGAGCAGCCCTAAACTTTGGGGTGCCTGTGTCTTGCTGATTTTTAGTTTTCCCAATTTATACGCCCATGAGTGGAAGTGCCCTATGCTCTCCAAGCTGTGTTTTTTAGATGTTTCAGAACACACCGTACACTTCTCCAGAGTGGCTGTTGGCAATTTACATCCCACCCATCAGCTTAGCAAGGCTCCCATTTCTCCATGGCCGGTCCTGCATTTCTGGTTTGGACACTTTTTTCCGCATGGCCCTTTTGCCCGCTGGGAAGCGAGACTTCTTTGGAGCGCTGATTGGCCTTTCCAGGTTGCTTGGTTGGCCAAAAAGGGCGTATGCGTTTTTTCCTGAATATATTCAGGAAAAAACGCATACGCCCTTTTTGGCCAAGGGCATCATTGTCCACGTTTTGCCGCTTTTCATGTGCTTTCAAGGCGATTCGAATCTACCTCCTGAAATCTGTTTCCTGCAATTCTGCCTTGCTTTCAAAGCCTCTTCGTTGCCTTCCCTTAGTATATTTGTGGACGAGAGGTATCATTTAAAACTGTGCAGGTTTGTGAATTGCAGTGCCCCTGAGCTCCATTTTTCAACTCGCTTTTTTGGGAGCCGGCCGCAAAAGCGCAGGATTGCTTCAGGCCCTCTTCTGGTTCTGGGGGGCAGGCTGAGCTTGTGCTTAATTCTTCTTCCTGATGGGAAAATAGAGTGACCTGTGCCTGTCCCAACACCTAGAGCTAGTCTCTCATTGGTTCCCCCTCTTCCCGTTCATCCTCAGGACAAATTGCAACCTGTACGGAACAGGAGGTTAAAGGTGCTGATTCTCCAAGGAGGGAGATGGCTAGTAAATCGGCTGGAATGGCGAACCCGAGCAAAGGAGATGAGAAATGAGGTGCGTTTAAGAAACCTTTCCCGATCACACGGTGTACCATCTTCTGGGTTTCTCATGCCTGTTTTCGACGTAGGAAGATGCCCTTGAACCTGGAGATTTGGGACCCATGGGATGGGTACCATGCAGTATTACTTGAAAGGGTCTGCGTTGGCTCACCCAACCTCACCGAACCTCTCAGCCCCAAGAGTGTCCACCCTTATGTCTCAATCAGCTGTGGGTCTAGATATGGTCAATCCAGGTTGCATCACAGCCCCTGAACGAATTTTGTAAGAATTTCTCTCTCTTTCACTGTCTTTGTTTCACGGGTTTTGAAAAGTAATTTATTTTTATAATGGGGTTTAGCTGCTTTTCACGGCTGTGTTTATGCCGCTTTACACCCCCTTGACTCACTTACAGAGAGATATCAATACATAGGTTTGAAGATTCTTACTAGTCAGATATATTCTTGTGCGGTGAATAGGGGGTGTTGAGTCCAGTTCACTGAAAAAGGAATAGGTCTTGTCTCTTACATATTGGGTTTATGGAACGGTATCGGAGCTAATTTGAAACCCTTGTTTTATGCATCACCCCACCTCACCTTTCCCGTTCAGCAGCCATAGTGTGTTTCCTAAACGTGTGACTCTGTTCTGTTTTGCAATTCAGTTCAAGTGTAGCGGTTTTTACATTCCCTCTAGAAGTGATATCTTATGATAAGTGTCTTTTTCTGTGTGACTTATTTCACTTAGAATCGTCGTACCTAAATCCACTCATCGTGCTGCTACTAGCCTTATGACGTGGATTTCATGGCTGAGTGATATTCCATTGTACATGAGGACCACAACTTCTTTATCCATTTTTCTCTTTCCTAGGATATTTAAGGTGTAATGAAGTGGGGGTTCTTGTCCACAGAGCAGCCCTAAACTTTGGGGTGCCTGTGTCTTGCTGATTTTTAGTTTTCCCAATTTATACGCCCATGAGTGGAAGTGCCCTATGCTCTCCAAGCTGTGTTTTTTAGATGTTTCAGAACACACCGTACACTTCTCCAGAGTGGCTGTTGGCAATTTACATCCCACCCATCAGCTTAGCAAGGCTCCCATTTCTCCATGGCCGGTCCTGCATTTCTGGTTACTTTTTTCCGCATGGCCCTTTTGCCCGCTGGGAAGCGAGACTTCTTTGGAGCGCTGATTGGCCTTTCCAGGTTGCTTGGTTGGCCAAAAAGGGCGTATGCGTTTTTTCCTGAATATATTCAGGAAAAAACGCATACGCCCTTTTTGGCCAAGGGCATCATTGTCCACGTTTTGCCGCTTTTCATGTGCTTTCAAGGCGATTCGAATCTACCTCCTGAAATCTGTTTCCTGCAATTCTGCCTTGCTTTCAAAGCCTCTTCGTTGCCTTCCCTTAATATATTTGTGGACGAGAGGTATCATTTAAAACTCTGCAGGTTTGTGAATTGCAGTGCCCCTGAGCTCCATTTTTCAACTCGCTTTTTTGGGAGCTGACCGCAAAAGCGCAGGATTGCTTCAGGCCCTCTTCTGGTTCTGGGGGGCAGGCTGAGCTTGTGCTTAATTCTTCTTCCTGATGGGAAAATAGAGTGACCTGTGCCTGTCCCAACACCTAGAGCTAGTCTCTCATTGGTTCCCCCTCTTCCCGTTCATCCTCAGGACAAATTGCAACCTGTACGGAACAGGAGGTTAAAGGTGCTGATTCTCCAAGGAGGGAGATGGCTAGTAAATCGGCTGGAATGGCGAACCCGAGCAAAGGAGATGAGAAATGAGGTGCGTTTTAGAAACCTTTCCCGATCACACGGTGTACCATCTTCTGGGTTTCTCATGCCTGTTTTCGACGTAGGAAGATGCCCTTGAACCTGGAGATTTGGGACCCATGGGATGGGTACCATGCAGTATTACTTGAAAGGGTCTGCGTTGGCTCACCCAACCTCAGCGAACCTCTCAGCCCCAAGAGTGTCCACCCTTATGTCTCAATCAGCTGTGGGTCTAGATATGGTCAATCCAGGTTGCATCACAGCCCCTGAACGAATTTTGTAAGAATTTCTCTCTCTTTCACTGTCTTTGTTTCACGGGTTTTGAAAAGTAATTTATTTTTATAATGGGGTTTAGCTGCTTTTCACGGCTGTGTTTATGCCGCTTTACACCCCCTTGACTCACTTACAGAGAGATATCAATACATAGGTTTGAAGATTCTTACTAGTCAGATATATTCTTGTGCGGTGAATAGGGGGTGTTGAGTCCAGTTCACTGAAAAAGGAATAGGTCTTGTCTCTTACATATTGGGTTTATGGAACGGTATCGGAGCTAATTTGAAACCCTTGTTTTATGCATCACCCCACCTCACCTTTCCCGTTCAGCAGCCATAGTGTGTTTTCTGAACGTGTGACTCTGTTCTGTTTTGCAATTCAGTTCAAGTGTAGCGGTTTTTACATTCCCTCTCTAAGTGGTATCTTATGATAAGTGTCTTTTTCTGTGTGACTTATTTCACTTAGAATCGTCGTACCTAAATCCACTCATCGTGCTGCTACTAGCCTTATGACGTTGATTTCATGGCTGAGTGATATTCCATTGTACATGAGGACCACAATTTCTTTATCCATTTTTCTCTTTCCTAGGATATTTAAGGTGTAATGAAGTGGGGGTTCTTGTCCACAGAGCAGCCCTAAACTTTGGGGTGCCTGTGTCTTGCTGATGTTTAGTTTTCCCAATTTATACGCCCATGAGTGGAAGTGCCCTATGCTCTCCAAGCTGTGTGTTTTAGATGTTTCAGAACACACCGTACACTTCTCCAGAGTGGCTGTTGGCAATTTACATCCCACCCATCAGCTTAGCAAGGCTCCCATTTCTCCATGGCCGGTCCTGCATTTCTGGTTTGGACACTTTTTTCCGCATGGCCCTTTTGCCCGCTGGGAAGCGAGACTTCTTTGGAGCGCTGATTGGCCTTTCCAGGTTGCTTGGTTGGCCAAAAAGGGCGTATGCGTTTTTTCCTGAATATATTCAGGAAAAAACGCATACGCCCTTTTTGGCCAAGGGCATCATTGTCCACGTTTTGCCGCTTTTCATGTGCTTTCAAGGCGATTCGAATCTACCTCCTGAAATCTGTTTCCTGCAATTCTGCCTTGCTTTCAAAGCCTCTTCGTTGCCTTCCCTTAGTATATTTGTGGACGAGAGGGATCATTTAAAACTGTGCAGGTTTGTGAATTGCAGTGCCCCTGAGCTCCATTTTTCAACTCGCTTTTTTGGGAGCTGGCCGCAAAAGCGCAGGATTGCTTCAGGCCCTCTTCTGGTTCTGGGGGGCAGGCTGAGCTTGTGCTTAATTCTTCTTCCTGATGGGAAAATAGAGTGACCTGTGCCTGTCCCAACACCTAGAGCTAGTCTCTCATTGGTTCCCCCTCTTCCCGTTCATCCTCAGGACAAATTGCAACCTGTACGGAACAGGAGGTTAAAGGTGCTGATTCTCCAAGGAGGGAGATGGCTAGTAAATCGGCTGGAATGGCGAACCCGAGCAAAGGAGATGAGAAATGAGGTGCGTTTTAGAAACCTTTCCCGATCACACGGTGTACCATCTTCTGGGTTTCTCATGCCTGTTTTCGACGTAGGAAGATGCCCTTGAACCTGGAGATTTGGGACCCATGGGATGGGTACCATGCAGTATTACTTGAAAGGGTCTGCGTTGGCTCACCCAACCTCAGCGAACCTCTCAGCCCCAAGAGTGTCCACCCTTATGTCTCAATCAGCTGTGGGTCTAGATATGGTCAATCCAGGTTGCATCACAGCCCCTGAACGAATTTTGTAAGAATTTCTCTCTCTTTCACTGTCTTTGTTTCACGGGTTTTGAAAAGTAATTTATTTTTATAATGGGGTTTAGCTGCTTTTCACGGCTGTGTTTATGCCGCTTTACACCCCCTTGACTCACTTACAGAGAGATATCAATACATAGGTTTGAAGATTCTTACTAGTCAGATATATTCTTGTGCGGTGAATAGGGGGTGTTGAGTCCAGTTCACTGAAAAAGGAATAGGTCTTGTCTCTTACATATTGGGTTTATGGAACGGTATCGGAGCTAATTTGAAACCCTTGTTTTATGCATCACCCCACCTCACCTTTCCCGTTCAGCAGCCATAGTGTGTTTCCTAAACGTGTGACTCTGTTCTGTTTTGCAATTCAGTTCAAGTGTAGCGGTTTTTACATTCCCTCTAGAAGTGATATCTTATGATAAGTGTCTTTTTCTGTGTGACTTATTTCACTTAGAATCGTCGTACCTAAATCCACTCATCGTGCTGCTACTAGCCTTATGACGTTGATTTCATGGCTGAGTGATATTCCATTGTACATGAGGACCACAACTTCTTTATCCATTTTTCTCTTTCCTAGGATATTTAAGGTGTAATGAAGTGGGGGTTCTTGTCCACAGAGCAGCCCTAAACTTTGGGGTGCCTGTGTCTTGCTGATGTTTAGTTTTCCCAATTTATACGCCCATGAGTGGAAGTGCCCTATGCTCTCCAAGCTGTGTGTTTTAGATGTTTCAGGACACACCGTACACTTCTCCAGAGTGGCTGTTGGCAATTTACATCCCACCCATCAGCGTAGCAAGGCTCCCATTTCTCCATGGCCGGTCCTGCATTTCTGGTTTGGACACTTTTTTCCGCATGGCCCTTTTGCCCGCTGGGAAGCGAGACTTCTTTGGAGCGCTGATTGGCCTTTCCAGGTTGCTTGGTTGGCCAAAAAGGGCGTATGCGTTTTTTCCTGAATATATTCAGGAAAAAACGCATACGCCCTTTTTGGCCAAGGGCATCATTGTCCACGTTTTGCCGCTTTTCATGTGCTTTCAAGGCGATTCGAATCTACCTCCTGAAATCTGTTTCCTGCAATTCTGCCTTGCTTTCAAAGCCTCTTCGTTGCCTTCCCTTAATATATTTGTGGACGAGAGGTATCATTTAAAACTCTGCAGGTTTGTGAATTGCAGTGCCCCTGAGCTCCATTTTTCAACTCGCTTTTTTGGGAGCTGACCGCAAAAGCG
>NW_026646637.1:0-127548 GCF_949987535.1 Balaenoptera acutorostrata
CCTCCAATAGATTTCCTAAGCACTAGTGTTTTAAGGAACAGGTTAAAAAGAGAATCCTAATGTGATTTCTTGATAATGGGTGTGTTCCTTATCTTCTCCTAGTGTCTAAACTCTTCTCCATGGCTGGACCCCCAAATAATATTCCTTTACGTTCTCAGGGGTATCTAGAGAGTGGGATAGGTTTAATAAATACCCTCACCCTAGTGCGTACCATAACCCTAACCCCTACCCTAACACTAACGCGTACCCTAATCCTAACCCGTACCCTAAACCGAGCCTGAAACCTAACCCTAACCCTAACCCTAACCCTAACCCTAACCCTAACCCTAACCCTAACCCTAAGCTACCCTTGACTGCTTCTGCCTCCAATAGATTTCCTAAGCACTAGTGTTTTAAGGAACAGGTTAAAAAGAGAATCCTAATGTGATTTCGTGATAATGGGTGTGTTCCTTATCTTTTCCTAGTGTCTAAACACTTCTCCATGGCTGGACCCCCAAATAATATACCTTTACGTGCTAGGGGGTATCTAGAGAGTGGGGTAGGTTTAATAACTAGCCTCACCCTAATGCGTACCCTAACCCTAACACCTACCCTAACCCTAACGCATACCCTAATCCTAACCCGTACCCTAAACCGAGCCCTAACCCTAACACTTACCTAACCCTAACCCTAACCCATACCCTACGCCCTACCCGAACCCCTCCCCGAACCCGTACCCTAAGCCGTACCCTAACCCTAAACCTAACCCTAAGCTACCCTTGACTGCTTCTGCCTCCAATAGATTTCCTAAGCACTAGTGTTTTAAGGAACAGGTTAAAAAGAGAATCCTAATGTGATTTCTTGATAATGGGTGTGTTCCTTATCTTCTCCTCGTGTCTAAACTCTTCTCCATGGCTGGACCCCCAAATAATATTCCTTTACGTGCTAAGGGGTATCTAGAGAGTGTGATAGGTTTAATAACTACCCTCACCCTAACGCGTACGCTAACCCTAACCCCTACCCTAACCCTAACGCGTACCCTAATCCTAACCCGTACCCTAAACCGAGCCCTAACCCTAACACTAACCCTAAACCTAACCCTAACCCATACCCTACGCCCTACCCGAACCCGTACCCTAAGCCATACCCTAACCCTCACCCTAACCCTAACCCTAACCCTAAGCTACTCTTGACTGCTTCTGCCTCCAATAGATTTCCTAAGCACTAGTGTTTTAAGGAACAGGTTAAAAAGAGAATCCTAATGTGATTTCTTGATAATGGGTGTGTTCCTTATCTTCTCCTAGTGTCTAAACTCTTCTCCATGGCTGGACCCCCAAATAATATTCCTTTACGTGCTAAGGGGTATCTAGAGAGTGGGATAGGTTTAATAAGTAACCTCACCCTATCGCATACCCTAACCCTAACCCCTACCCTAACCCTAACGCGTACCCTAATCCTAACCCGTACCCTAAACCGAGCCCTAACCCTAACACTAACCCTAACCCAAACCCTAACCCATACACTACGCCCTACCCGAACCCCTCCCCGAACCCGTACCCTAAGCCATACCCTAACCCTAACCCTAACCCTAAGCTACCCTTGACTGCTTCTGCCTCCAATAGATTTCCTAAGCACTAGTGTTTTAAGGAACAGGTTAAAAAGAGAATCCTAATGTGATTTCTTGATAATGGGTGTGTTCCTTATCTTCTCCTCGTGTCTAAGCTCTTCTCCATGGCTGGACCCCCAAATAATATTCCTTTACGTGCTAAGGGGTATCTAGAGAGTGGGATAGGTTTAATAACTAACCTCACACTATCGCGTACCCTAACCCTAACCCCTACCCTAACACTAACGCGTACCCTAATCCTAACCCTTACCCTAAACCGAGCCCTAACCTTAACCCTAACCCTAATGCGTACCCTAACCCTAACCCCTACCCTAACCCTAATGCGTACCCTAATCCTACCCCGTACCCTAAACCGAGCCCTAACCCTAACACTAACCCTAACCCTAACCCTAACCCATACCCTACGCCCTACCCGAACCCGTACCCTAAGCCGTACCCTAACCCTCACCCTCACCCTAACCCTAACCCTAAGCTACCCTTGACTGCTTCTGCCTCCAATAGATTTCCTAAGCACTAGTATTATAAGGAACAGGTTAAAAAGAGAATCCTAATGTGATTTCTTGATAATGGGTGTGTTCCTTATCTTCTCCTAGTGTCTAAACTCTTCTCCATGGCTGGACCCCAAATAATATTCCTTTACGTGCTAAGGGTTATCTAGAGAGTGGGATAGGTTTAATAACTACCCTCACCCTAACGCGTACCCTAACCCTAACCCCTACCCTAACCCTAATGCGTACCCTAATCCTAACCCGTACCCTAAACCGAGCCCTAACCCTAACACTAGCGCTAACCCTAACCCTAACCCATACCCTACGCCCTACCCGAACGCCTCCCCGAACCCGTACCCTAAGCCGTACCCTAACCCTCACCCTAAACCTAACCCTAACCCTAAGTACCCTTGACTGCTTCTGCCTCCAATAGATTTCCTAAGCACTAGTGTTTTAAGGAACAGGTTAAAAGAGAATCCTAATGTGATTTCTTGATAATGGGTGTGTTCCTTATCTTCTCCTAGTGTCTAAACTCTTCTCCATGGCTGGACCCCAAATAATATTCCTTTACGTGCTCAGGGGTATCTAGAGAGTGGGATAGGTTTAATAAATACCCTCACCCTAGTGCGTACCATAACCCTAACCCCTACCCTAACACTAACGCGTACCCTAATCCTAACCCGTACCCTAAACCGAGCCTGAAACCTAACCCTAACCCTAACCCTAACCCTAACCCTAACCCTAACCCTAACCCTAAGCTACCCTTGACTGCTTCTGCCTCCAATAGATTTCCTAAGCACTAGTGTTTTAAGGAACAGGTTAAAAAGAGAATCCTAATGTGATTTCGTGATAATGGGTGTGTTCCTTATCTTTTCCTAGTGTCTAAACACTTCTCCATGGCTGGACCCCCAAATAATATACCTTTACGTGCTAGGGGGTATCTAGAGAGTGGGGTAGGTTTAATAACTAGCCTCACCCTAATGCGTACCCTAACCCTAACACCTACCCTAACCCTAACGCATACCCTAATCCTAACCCGTACCCTAAACCGAGCCCTAACCCTAACACTTACCCTAACCCTAACCCTAACCCATACCCTACGCCCTACCCGAACCCCTCCCCGAACCCGTACCCTAAGCCGTACCCTAACCCTAAACCTAACCCTAAGCTACCCTTGACTGCTTCTGCCTCCAATAGATTTCCTAAGCACTAGTGTTTTAAGGAACAGGTTAAAAAGAGAATCCTAATGTGATTTCTTGATAATGGGTGTGTTCCTTATCTTCTCCTCGTGTCTAAACTCTTCTCCATGGCTGGACCCCCAAATAATATTCCTTTACGTGCTAAGGGGTATCTAGAGAGTGTGATAGGTTTAATAACTACCCTCACCCTAACGCGTACGCTAACCCTAACCCCTACCCTAACCCTAACGCGTACCCTAATCCTAACCCGTACCCTAAACCGAGCCCTAACCCTAACACTAACCCTAAACCTAACCCTAACCCATACCCTACGCCCTACCCGAACCCGTACCCTAAGCCATACCCTAACCCTCACCCTAACCCTAACCCTAACCCTAAGCTACTCTTGACTGCTTCTGCCTCCAATAGATTTCCTAAGCACTAGTGTTTTAAGGAACAGGTTAAAAAGAGAATCCTAATGTGATTTCTTGATAATGGGTGTGTTCCTTATCTTCTCCTAGTGTCTAAACTCTTCTCCATGGCTGGACCCCCAAATAATATTCCTTTACGTGCTAAGGGGTATCTAGAGAGTGGGATAGGTTTAATAAGTAACCTCACCCTATCGCATACCCTAACCCTAACCCCTACCCTAACCCTAACGCGTACCCTAATCCTAACCCGTACCCTAAACCGAGCCCTAACCCTAACACTAACCCTAACCCAAACCCTAACCCATACACTACGCCCTACCCGAACCCCTCCCCGAACCCGTACCCTAAGCCATACCCTAACCCTAACCCTAACCCTAAGCTACCCTTGACTGCTTCTGCCTCCAATAGATTTCCTAAGCACTAGTGTTTTAAGGAACAGGTTAAAAAGAGAATCCTAATGTGATTTCTTGATAATGGGTGTGTTCCTTATCTTCTCCTCGTGTCTAAGCTCTTCTCCATGGCTGGACCCCCAAATAATATTCCTTTACGTGCTAAGGGGTATCTAGAGAGTGGGATAGGTTTAATAACTAACCTCACACTATCGCGTACCCTAACCCTAACCCCTACCCTAACACTAACGCGTACCCTAATCCTAACCCTTACCCTAAACCGAGCCCTAACCTTAACCCTAACCCTAATGCGTACCCTAACCCTAACCCCTACCCTAACCCTAATGCGTACCCTAATCCTAACCCGTACCCTAAACCGAGCCCTAACCCTAACACTAGCGCTAACCCTAACCCTAACCCATACCCTACGCCCTACCCGAACCCCTCCCCGAACCCGTACCCTAAGCCGTACCCTAACCCTCACCCTAAACCTAACCCTAACCCTAAGTTCCCCTTGACTGCTTCTGCCTCCAATAGATTTCCTAAGCACTAGTGTTTTAAGGAACAGGTTAAAAAGAGAATCCTAATGTGATTTCTTGATAATGGGTGTTTTCCTTATCTTCTCCTAGTGTCTAAGCTATTCTCCATTGCAGGACCCCCAAATAATATTCCTTTACGTGCTAAGGGGTATCTAGAGAGTGGGATAGGTTTAATAACTACTCTCACCCTAAAGCGTACCCTAACCCTAACCGCTACCCTAACCATAACGCGTATCCTAATCCTAACCCGTACCCTAAACCGAGCCCTAACACTAACACTAACCCTAACCCTAACCCTAACCCATACCCTACGCCCTACCCAAACCCCTCCCCGAACCCGTACCCTAAGCCGTACCCTAACCCTCACCCTAACTCTAACCCTAATCCTAAGCTACCCTTGATTGCTTCTGCCTCCAATAGATTTCCTAAGCACTAGTGTTTTAAGGAACAGGTTAAAAAGAGAATCCTAATGTGATTTCTTGATAATGGGTGTGTTCCTTATCTTCTCCTAGTGTCTAAAATCTTCTCCATGGCTGGACCCCCAAATAATATTCCTTTACGTGCTAAGGGGTATCTAGAGAGTGGGATAGGTTTAATAACTACCCTCACCCTAGTGCGTACCATAACCCTAACCCCTACCCTAACACTAACGCGTACCCTAATCCTAACCCGTACCCTAAACCGAGCCCGAACCCTAACACTAACCCTAACCCTAACCCATACCCTACGCCCTACCCGAACCCCTCCCCGAAACCCGTACCGTAAGCCATACCCTAACCCTAACCCTAACCCTAACCCTAACCCTAAGCTACCCTTGACTGCTTCTGCCTCCAATAGATTTCCTAAGCACTAGTGTTTTAAAGAACAGGTTAAAAAGAGGATCCTAATGTGATTTCGTGATAATGGGTGTGTTCCTTATCTTCTCCTAGTGTCTAAACTCTTCTCCATGGCTGGACCCCCAAATAATATTCCTTTACGTGCTAAGGGGTATCTAGAGAGTGGGATAGGTTTAATAACTAACCTCACCCTATCGCGTACCCTAACCCTAACCCCTACCCTAACACTCACGCGTAACCTAATCCTAACCCGTACCCTAAACCGAGCCCTAACCGTAACACTAGCGCTAACCCTAACCCTAACCCATACCCTACGCCCTACCCGAACCCCTCCCCGAACCCGTACCCTAAGCCGTACCCTAACCCTCACCCTAAACCTAACCCTAACCCTAAGCTACCCTTGACTGCTTCTGCCTCCAATAGGATTCCTAAGCACTAGTGTTTTCAGGAACAGGTTAAAAAGAGAATCCTAATGTGATTTCTTGATAATGGGTGTGTTCCTTATCTTCTCCTAGTGTCTAAGCTCTTCTCCATGGCTGGACCCCCAAATAATATTCCTTTACGTGCTAAGGGGTATCTAGAGAGTGGGATAGGTTTAATAACTACTCTCACCCTAAAGCGTACCCTAACCCTAACCGCTACCCTAACCCTAACGCGTACCCTAATCCTAACCCGTACCCTAAACCGAGCCCTAACACTAACACTAACCTTAACCCTAAACCTAACCCATACCCTACGCCCTACCCAAACCCCTCCCCGAACCCATACCCTAAGCCGTACCCTAACCCTCACCCTAACTCTAACCCTAACCCTAAGCTACCCTTGATTGCTTCTGCCTCCAAAAGATTTCCTAAGCACTAGTGTTTTAAGGAACAGGTTAAAAAGAGAATCCTAATGTGATTTCTTGATAATGGGTGTGTTCCTTATCTTCTCCTAGTGTCTAAACTCTTCTCCATGGCTGGACCCCCAAATAATATTCCTTTACGTGCTAAGGGGTATCTAGAGAGTGGGATAGGTTTAATAACTACCCTCACCCTAGTGCGTACCATAACCCTAACCCCTACCCTAACACTAACGCGTACCCTAATCCTAACCCGTACCCTAAACCGAGCCCTAACCCTAACTCTAGCCCTAACCCTAACCCTAACCCATACCCTACGCCCTCCCCGAATCCCTCCCCGAACCCGTACCCTAAGCCGTACCCTAACCCTCACCCTAACCCTAACCCTAACCCTAAGCTACCCTTGACTGCTTCTGCCACCAATAGATTTCCTAAGCACTAGTGTTTTAAGGTACAGGTTAAAAAGAGAATCCTAATGTGATTTCTTGATAATGGGTGTGCTCCTTATCTTCTCCTAGTGTCTAAACTCTTCTCCATGGCTGGACCCCCAAATAATATTCCTTTACGTGCTAAGGGGTATCTAGAGAGTGTGATAGGTTTAATAACTACCCTCACCCTAACGCGTACCCTAACCCTAACCCCTACCCTAACACTAACGCGTACCCTAATCCTAACCCGTACCCTAAACCGAGCCCGAACCCTAACCCTAACCCTAACCCTAACCCTAACCCTAACCCATACCCTACGCCCTACCCGAACCCGTACCCTAAGCCATACCCTAACCCTCACCCTAACCCTAACCCTAACCCTAAGCTACTCTTGACTGCTTCTGCCTCCAATAGATTTCCTAAGCACTAGTGTTTTAAGGAACAGGTTAAAAAGAGAATCCTAATGTGATTTCTTGATAATGGGTGTGTTCCTTATCTTCTCCTAGTGTCTAAACTCTTCTCCATGGCTGGACCCCCAAATAATATTCCTTTACGTGCTCAGGGGTATCTAGAGAGTGGGATAGGTTTAATAACTACCCTCACCCTAGTGCGTACCATAACCCTAACCCCTACCCTAACACTAACGCGTACCCTAATCCTAACCCGTACCCTAAACCGAGCCCGAAACCTAACCCTAACCCTAACCCTAACCCTAACCCTAACCCTAACCCTAAGCTACCCTTGACTGCTTCTGCCTCCAATTGATTTCCTAAGCACTAGTGTTTTAAGGAACAGGTTAAAAAGAGAATCCTAATGTGATTTCGTGATAATGGGTGTGTTCCTTATATTTTCCTAGTGTCTAAACACTTCTCCATGGCTGGACCCCCAAATAATATTCCTTTACGTGCTAGGGGGTATCTAGAGAGTGGGATAGGTTTAATAACTACCCTCACCCTAATGCGTACCCTAACCCTAACACCTACCGTAACCCTAACGCATACCCTAATCCTAACCCGTACCCTAAACCGAGCCCTATCCCTAACACTAACCCTAACCCTAACCCTAACCCATACCCTACGCCCTACCCGAACCCCTCCCCGAACCCGTACCCTAAGCCGTACCCTAACCCTAAACCTAACCCTAAGCTACCCTTGACTGCTTCTGCCTCCAATAGATTTCCTAAGCACTAGTGTTTTAAGGAACAGGTTAAAAAGAGAATCCTAATGTGATTTCTTGATAATGGGTGTGTTCCTTATCTTCTCCTCGTGTCTAAACTCTTCTCCATGGCTGGACCCCCAAATAATATTCCTTTACGTGCTAAGGGGTATCTAGAGAGTGTGATAGGTTTAATAACTACCCTCACCCTAACGCGTACGCTAACCCTAACCCCTACCCTAACCCTAACGCGTACCCTAATCCTAACCCGTACCCTAAACCGAGCCCTAACCCTAACACTAACCCTAACCCTAACCCTAACCCATACCCAACGCCCTACCCGAACCCGTACCCTAAGCCATACCCTAACCCTCACCCTAACCCTAAGCTACCCTTGACTGCTTCTGCCTCCAATAGATTTCCTAAGCACTAGTGTTTTAAGGAACAGGTTAAAAAGAGAATCCTAATGTGATTTCTTGATAATGGGTGTGTTCCTTATCTTCTCCTCGTGTCTAAAATCTTCTCCATGGCTGGACCCCCAAATAATATTCCTTTACGTGCTAAGGGGTATCTAGAGAGTGGGATAGGTTTAATAACTAACCTCACACTATCGCGTACCCTAACCCTAACCCCTACACTAACACTAACGCGTACCCTAATCCTAACCCTTACCCTAAACCGAGCCCTAACCCTAACCCTAACCCTAATGCGTACCCTAACCCTAACCCCTACCCTAACCCTAATGCGTACCCTAATCCTAACACGTACCCTAAACCGAGCCCTAACCCTAACACTAGCGCTAACCCTAACCCTAACCCATACCCTACGCCCTACCCGAACCCCTCCCCGAACCCGTACCCTAAGCCGTAACCTAACCCTCACCCTAAACCTAACCCTAACCCTAAGTTCCCCTTGACTGCTTCTGCCTCCAATAGATTTCCTAAGCACTAGTGTTTTAAGGAACAGGTTAAAAAGAGAATCCTAATGTGATTTCTTGATAATGGGTGTTTTCCTTATCTTCTCCTAGTGTCTAAGCTATTCTCCATTGCAGGACCCCCAAATAATATTCCTTTACGTGCTAAGGGGTATCTAGAGAGTGGGATAGGTTTAATAACTACTCTCACCCTAAAGCGTACCCTAACCCTAACCGCTACCCTAACCATAACGCGTACACTAATCCTAACCCGTACCCTAAACCGAGCCCTAACACTAACACTAACCCTAACCCTAACCCTACCCCATACCCTACGCCGTACCCAAACCCCTCCCCGAACCCGTACCCTAAGCCGTACCCTAACCCTCACCCTAACTCTAACCCTAATCCTAAGCTACCCTTGATTGCTTCTGCCTCCAATAGATTTCCTAAGCACTAGTGTTTTAAGGAACAGGTTAAAAAGAGAATCCTAATGTGATTTCTTGATAATGGGTGTGTTCCTTATCTTCTCCTAGTGTCTAAAATCTTCTCCATGGCTGGACCCCCAAATAATATTCCTTTACGTGCTAAGGGGTATCTAGAGAGTGGGATAGGTTTAATAACTACCCTCACCCTAGTGCATACCATAACCCTAACCCCTACCCTAACACTAACGCGTACCCTAATCCTAACCCGTACCCTAAACCGAGCCCGAACCCTAACACTAACCCTAACCCTAACCCATACCCTACGCCCTACCCGAACCCCTCCCCGAAACCCGTACCGTAAGCCATACCCTAACCCTAACCCTAACCCTAACCCTAACCCTAAGCTACCCTTGACTGCTTCTGCCTCCAATAGATTTCCTAAGCACTAGTGTTTTAAAGAACAGGTTAAAAAGAGGATCCTAATGTGATTTCGTGATAATGGGTGTGTTCCTTATCTTCTCCTAGTGTCTAAACACTTCTCCATGGCTGGACCCCCAAATAATATTCCTTTACGTGCTAAGGGGTATCTAGAGAGTGGGATTGGTTTAATAACTAACCTCACCCTATCGCGTACCCTAACCCTAACCCCTACCCTAACACTAACGCGTACCCTAATCCTAACCCGTATCCTAAACCGAGCCCTAACCCTAACACTAACCCTAACCCTAACCCTAACCCATACCCTAAGCCCTACCCGAACCCCTCCGCGAACCCGTACCCTAAACCGTACCCTAACCCTCACCCTAACCCTAACTCTAACACTAAGCTACCCTTGACTGCTTCTGCCTCCAATAGATTTCCTAAGCACTAGTGTTTTAAGGAACATGTTAAAAAGAGAATCCTAATGTGATTTCTTGATAATGGGTGTGTTCCTTATCTTCTCCTAGTGTCTAAACTCTTCTCCATGGCTGGACCCCCAAATAATATTCCTTTACGTGCTAAGGGGTATCTAGAGAGTGGGATAGGTTTAATAACTAACCTCACCCTATCGCGTACCCTAACCCTAACCCCTAACCTAACACTCACGCGTAACCTAATCCTAACCCGTACCCTAAACCGAGCCCTAACCCTAACACTAGCGCTTACCCTAACCCTAACCCATACCCTACGCCCTACCCGAACCCCTCCCCGAACCCGTACCCTAAGCCGTACCCTAACCCTCACCCTAACCCTAACCCTAACCCTAAGCTACCCTTGACTGCTTCTGCCTCCAATAGGATTCCTAAGCACTAGTGTTTTCAGGAACAGGTTAAAAAGAGAATCCTAATATGATTTCTTGATAATGGGTGTGTTCCTTATCTTCTCCTAGTGTCTAAGCTCTTCTCCATGGCTGGACCCCCAAATAATATTCCTTTACGTGCTAAGGGGTATCTAGAGAGTGGGATAGGTTTAATAACTAACCTCACTCTATCGCGTACCCTAACCCTAACCCCTACCCTAACACTAACGCGTACCCTAATCCTAACCCTTACACTAAACCGAGCCCTAACCCGAACCCTAACCCTAATGCGTACCCTAACCCTAACCCCTACCCTAACACTACGGCGTACCCTAATCCTAACCCGTACCCTAAACCGAGCCCTAACCCTAACACTAGCGCTAACCCTAACCCTAACCCATACCCTACGCCCTACCCGAACCCCTCCCCGAACCCGTACCCTAAGCCGTACCCTAACCCTCACCCTAAACCTAACCCTAACCCTAAGTTCCCCTTGACTGCTTCTGCCTCCAATAGATTTCCTAAGCACTAGTGTTTTAAGGAACAGGTTAAAAAGGGAATCCTAATGTGATTTCTTGATAATGGGTGTTTTCCTTATCTTCTCCTAGTGTCTAAGCTATTCTCCATTGCAGGACCCCCAAATAATATTCCTTTACGTGCTAAGGGGTATCTAGAGAGTGGGATAGGTTTAATAACTACTCTCACCCTAAAGCGTACCCTAACCCTAACCGCTACCCTAACCATAACGCGTATCCTAATCCTAACCCGTACCCTAAACCGAGCCCTAACACTAACACTAACCCTAACCCTAACCCTAACCCATACCCTACGCCCTACCCAAACCCCTCACCGAACCCGTACCCTAAGCCGTACCCTAACCCTCACCCTAACTCTAACCCTAACCCTAAGCTACCCTTGATTGCTTCTGCCTCCAAAAGATTTCCTAAGCACTAGTGTTTTAAGGAACAGGTTAAAAAGAGAATCCTAATGTGATTTCTTGATAATGGGTGTGTTCCTTATCTTCTCCTAGTGTCTAAACTCTTCTCCATGGCTGGACCCCCAAATAATATTCCTTTACGTGCTAAGGGGTATCTAGAGAGTGGGATAGGTTTAATAACTACCCTCACCCTAGTGCGTACCGTAACCCTAACCCCTACCCTAACACTAACGCGTACCCTAATCCTAACCCGTACCCTAAACCGAGCCCTAACCCTAACTCTAGCCCTAACCCTAACCCTAACCCATACCCTACGCCCTACCCGAATCCCTCCCCGAACCCGTACCCTAAGCCGTACCCTAACCCTCACCCTAACCCTAACCCTAACCCTAAGCTACCCTTGACTGCTTCTGCCACCAATAGATTTCCTAAGCACTAGTGTTTTAAGGTACAGGTTAAAAAGAGAATCCTAATGTGATTTCTTGATAATGGGTGTGCTCTTTATCTTCTCCTAGTGTCTAAACTCTTCTCCATGGCTGGACCCCCAAATAATATTCCTTTACGTGCTAAGGGGTATCTAGAGAGTGTGATAGGTTTAATAACTACCCTCACCCTAACGCGTACCCTAACCCTAACCCCTACCCTAACACTAACGCGTACCCTAATCCTAACCCGTACCCTAAACCGAGCCCGAACCCTAACCCTAACCCTAACCCTAACCCTAACCCATACCCTACGCCCTACCCGAACCCGTACCCTAAGCCATACCCTAACCCTCACCCTAACCCTAACCCTAACCCTAAGCTACTCTTGACTGCTTCTGCCTCCAATAGATTTCCTAAGCTCTAGTGTTTTAAGGAACAGGTTAAAAAGAGAATCCTAATGTGATTTCTTGATAATGGGTGTGTTCCTTATCTTCTCCTAGTGTCTAAACTCTTCTCCATGGCTGGACCCCCAAATAATATTCCTTTACGTGCTCAGGGGTATCTAGAGAGTGGGATAGGTTTAATAACTACCCTCACCCTAGTGCGTACCATAACCCTAACCCCTACCCTAACACTAACGCGTACCCTAATCCTAACCCGTACCCTAAACCGAGCCCGAACCCTAACCCTAACCCTAACCCTAACCCTAACCCTAACCCTAACCCTAAGCTACCCTTGACTGCTTCTGCCTCCAATTGATTTCCTAAGCACTAGTGTTTTAAGGAACAGGTTAAAAAGAGAATCATAATGTGATTTCGTGATAATGGGTGTGTTCCTTATATTTTGCTAGTGTCTAAACACTTCTCCATGGCTGGACCCCCAAATAATATTCCTTTACGTGCTAGGGGGTATCTAGAGAGTGGGATAGGTTTAATAACTACCCTCACCCTAATGCGTACCCTAACCCTAACACCTACCCTAACCCTAACGCATACCCTAATCCTAACCCGTACCCTAAACCGAGCCCTAACCCTAACACTAACCCTAACCCTAACCCTAACCCATACCCTACGCCCTACCCGAACCCCTCCCCGAACCCGTACCCTAAGCCGTACCCTAACCCTAAACCTAACCCTAAGCTACCCTTGACTGCTTCTGCCTCCAATAGATTTCCTAAGCACTAGTGTTTTAAGGTACATGTTAAAAAGAGAATCCTAAAGTGATTTCTTGATAATGGGTGTGCTCCTTATCTTCTCCTAGTGTCTAAACTCTTCTCCATGGCTGGACCCCCAAATAATATTCCTTTACGTGCTAAGGGGTATCTAGAGAGTGTGATAGGTTTAATAACTACCCTCACCCTAACGCGTACGCTAACCCTAACCCCTACCCTAACCCTAACGCGTACCCTAATCCTAACCCGTACCCTAAACCGAGCCCTAACCCTAACACTAACCCTAACCCTAACCCTAACCCATACCCTACGCCCTACCCGAACCCGTACCCTAAGCCATACCCTAACCCTCACCCTAACCCTAACCCTAACCCTAAGCTACTCTTGACTGCTTCTGCCTCCAATAGATTTCCTAAGCACTAGTGTTTTAAGGAACAGGTTAAAAAGAGAATCCTAATGTGATTTCTTGATAATGGGTGTGTTCCTTATCTTCTCCTCGTGTCTAATCTCTTCTCTATGGCTGGACCCCCAAATAATATTCCTTTACGTGCTACGGGGTATCTAGAGAGTGGGATAGGTTTAATAACTAACCTCACCCTATCGCGTACCCTAACCCTAACCCCTACCCTAACACTAACGCGTACCCTAATCCTAACCCGTACCCTAACCCTCACCCTAACCCTAACCCTAACACTAAGCTACCCTTGACTGCTTCTGCCTCCAATAGATTTCCTAAGCACTAGTGTTTTAAGGAACAGGTTAAAAAGAGAATCCTAATGTGATTTCCTGATAATGGGTGTGTTCCTTATCTTCTCCTCGTGTCTAAACTGTTCTCCATGGCTGGACCCCCAAATAATATTCCTTTACGTGCTAAGGGGTATCTAGAGAGTGTGACAGGTTTAATAACTAACCTCACCCTATCGCTTACCCTAACCCTAACCCCTACCCTAACCCTAACGCGTACCCTAATCCTAACCCGTACCCTAAACCGAGCCCTAACCCTAACACTAACCCTAACCCTAACCCTAACCCATACCCTACGCCCTACCCGAACCCGTACCCTAAGCCATACCCTAACCCTCACCCTAACCCTAACCCTAACCCTAAGCTACTCTTGACTGCTTCTGCCTCCAATAGATTTCCTAAGCACTAGTGTTTTAAGGAACAGGTTAAAAAGAGAATCCTAATGTGATTTCTTGATAATGGGTGTGTTCCTTATCTTCTCCTCGTGTCTAATCTCTTCTCCATGGCTGGACCCCCAAATAATATTCCTTTACGTGCTACGGGGTATCTAGAGAGTGGGATAGGTTTAATAACTAACCTCACCCTATCGCGTACCCTAACCCTAACCCCTACCCTAACACTAACGCGTACCCTAATCCTAACCCGTACCCTAACCCTCACCCTAACCCTAACCCTAACACTAAGCTACCCTTGACTGCTTCTGCCTCCAATAGATTTCCTAAGCACTAGTGTTTTAAGGAACAGGTTAAAAAGAGAATCCTAATGTGATTTCCTGATAATGGGTGTGTTCCTTATCTTCTCCTCGTGTCTAAACTGTTCTCCATGGCTGGACCCCCAAATAATATTCCTTTACGTGCTAAGGGGTATCTAGAGAGTGTGACAGGTTTAATAACTAACCTCACCCTATCGCTTACCCTAACCCTAACCCCTACCCTAACCCTAACGCGTACCCTAATCCTAACCCGTACCCTAAACCGAGCCCTAACCCTAACACTAACCCTAACCCTAACCCTAACCCATACCCTACGCCCTACACGAAACCCTCCCCGAACCCGTACCCTAAGCCATACCCTAACCCTCACCCTAACCCTAACCCTAACCCTAAGCTACCCTTGACTGCTTCTGCCTCCAATAGATTTCCTAAGCACTAGTGTTTTAAGGAACAGGTTAAAAAGAGAATCCTAATGTTTTTTCTTGATAATGGGTGTGTTCCTTATCTTCTCCTCGTGTCTAAACTCTTCTCCATGGCTGGACCCCCAAATAATATTCCTTTACGTGCTAAGGGGTATCTAGAGAGTGTGATAGGTTTAATAACTACCCTCACCCTATCGCGTACCCTAACCCTAACCCCTACCCTAAGCCTAACGCGTACCCTAATCCTAACCCGTACCCTAAACCGAGCCCTAACCCTAACACTAACCCTATCCCTAACCCATACCCTACGCCCTACCCGAACCCCTCCCTCAACCCGTACCCTAAGCCGTACCCTAACTCTCACCCTAACCCTAACCCTAACCCTAAGCTACCCTTGACGCCTTCTGCCTCCAATAGATTTCCTAAGCACTAGTGTTTTAAGGAACAGGTTAAAAAGAGAATCCTAATGTGATTTCTTGATAATGGGTGTGTTCCTTAACTTCTCCTCGTGTCTAAATTCTTCTTCATGGCTGGACCCCCAAATAATATGCCTTTACGTGCTAAGGGGTATCTAGAGAGAGGGAGAGGTTTAATAACTACCCTCACCCTAACGCGTTCCCTAACCCTAACCCCTACCCTAACCCTAACGCGTACCCTAATCCTAACCCGTACCCTAAACCGAGCCCTAACCCTAACACTAACCCTAACCCTAACCCTAACCCATACCCTACGCCCTACACGAAACCCTCCCCGAACCCGTACCCTAAGCCATACCCTAACCCTCAATCTAACCCTAACCCTAACCCTAAGCTACCCTTGACTGCTTCTGCCTCCAATAGATTTCCTAAGCACTAGTGTTTTAAGGAACAGTTTAAAAAGAGAATCCTAATGTGATTTCTTGATAATGGGTGTGTTCCTTAACTTCTCCTAGTGTCTAAACTCTTCTCCATGGCTGGATCCCCAAATAATATTCCTTTACGTGCTAAGGGGTATCTAGAGAGTGGGATAGGTTTAATAACTACCCTCACCCTAACGCGTACGCTAACCCTAACCCCTACCCTAACCCTAACGCGTACCCTAATCCTAACCCGTACCCTAAACCGAGCCCTAACCCTAACACTAACCCTAACCCTAACCCTAACCCATACCCTACGCCCTACCCGAACCCCTCCCCGTACCCATACCCTAAGCCGTACCCTAACCCTCACCCTAACCCTAACCCTAACCCTAAGCTACCCTTGACTGCTTCTGCCTCCAATAGATTTCCTAAGTACTAGTGTTTTAAGGAACAGGTTAAAAAGAGAATCCTAATGTGATTTCGTGGTCATGGGTGTGTTCCTTATCTTCTCCTAGTGTCTAAACTCTTCTCCATGGCTGGACCCCCAAATAATATTCCTTTACGTGCTAAGGGGTATCTAGAGAGTGGGATTGGTTTAATAACTACCCTCACCCTAACGCGTACCCTAACCCTAACCCCTACCCTAAGCCTAATGCGTACCCTAAACCTAACCCGTACCCTAAACCGAGCCCTAACCCTAACACTAACCCTAACCCTAACCCATACCCTACGCCCTACCCGAACCCCTCCCTCAACCCGTACCCTAAGCCGTACCCTAACCCTCACCCTCACCCTAACCCTAACCCTAAGCTACCCTTGACTGCTTCTGCCTCCAATAGATTTCCTAAGCACTAGTGTTTTAAGGAACAGGTTAAAAAGAGAATCCTAATGTGATTTCTTGATAATGGGTGTGTTCCTTATCTTCTCCTAGTGTCTAAACTCTTCTCCATGGCGGGACCCCCAAATAATATACCTTTACGTGCTAAGGGGTATCTAGAGAGTGGGATAGGTTTGATAACGACCCTAACCCTAACGCGTACACTAACCCTAACCCCTACCCTAACCCTAACGCGTACCCTAATCCTAGCCCGTACCCTAAACCGAGCCCTAACTCTAAGACTAACCCTAACCCTAACCCATACCCTACGCCCTACCCGAACCCCTCCCCGAACCCGTACCCTAAGCCGTACCCTAACCCTCACCCCAACACCAAACCTAAGCTACCCTTGACTGCTTCTGCCTCCAATAGATTTCCTAAGCACTAGTGTTTTAAGGAACACGTTAAAAAGAGAACCTTAATGTGATTTCTTGATGGGTCCCTAATCTCCAGGTTCAAGGGCATCTTCCTACGTCAAAAACGTGCATGGGAAACCCAGAAGATGGTACACCGTGTGATCGGGAAAGGTTTCTAAAACGCACCTCATTTCTCATCTCCTTTTGCTCGGGTTCTCCATTCCAGCCCGTTTACTAGCCATCTCCCTCCTTGGAGAATCAGCACCTTTAACCTTCTGTTCCGTACAGGTTGCAATTTGTCCTGAGGATGAACGGGAAGATGGGGAACCAATGAGAGACTAGCTCTAGTGGTTGGGACAGGCACAGGTCACTCTATTTTCCCATCAGGAAGAAGAATTAACCACAGCCTCAGCCTGCCCCCCAGAACCAGAAGAGGCCCTGAAGCAATCTTGCGCTTTTCCGGCCAGCTCCCAAAAAGCGACTTGAAAAATGGAGCTCAGGGGCACTGCAATTCACAAACCTGCAGAGTTATAAATGACAACTCTCGTCCACAAATATATTGAGGGAAGGCAACGAAGAGGATGTGAAAGCAAGGCAGAATTGCAGGAAACAGATTTCAGGAGGTAGATTCGAATCGCCTTGAAAGCACATGAAAAGCGGCAAAACGTGGACAATGATGCCCTTGGCCAAAAAGGGCGTATGCGTTTTTTCCTGAATATATTCAGGAAAAAACGCATACGTCCTTTCTGGCCAACCAAACAACCTGTAAAGGCAAATCAGCGCTCCAAAGAAGTCTCGCTTCCCAGCGGGCAAAAGGGCCATGCGGAAAAAAGTGTCCAAACCAGAAATGCAGGACCGGCCATGGAGAAATGGGAGCCTTGCTACGCTGATGGGTGGGATGTAAATTGCCAACAGCCACTCTGGAGAAGTGTACGGTGTGTTCTGAAACATCTAAAAAACACAGCTTGGAGAGCATAGGGCACTTCCACTCATGGGCGTATAAATTGGGAAAACTAAAAATCAGCAAGACACAGGCACCCCAAAGTTTAGGGCTGCTCTGTTGACAAGAACCCCCACTTCTTTACACCTTAAATATCCCAGGAAAGAGAAAAATGGATAATGAAGTTGGGGTCCTCATGTACAATGGAATATCACTCAGCCATGAAATCAACGTCATAAGGCTAGTAGCAGCACGATGATTGGATTAAGGTATGACGATTCTAAGTGAAATAAGTCACACAGAAAAAGACACTTATCATAAGATAGCACTTATAGAGGGAATGTAAAAACTGCTACACTTGAACTAAATTACAAAACAGAACAGAGTCACACGTTTAGAAAACACACTATGGCTGCTGAACGGGAAAGGTGAGGTGGGGTGATGCATAAAACAAGGGTTTTAAATTAGCTCTGATACCGTTCCATAAACCCAATATGTAATAGACAAGACCTACTCCTTGCTCAGTGAACTGGACTCAACACCCCCTATTCACCGCACAAGAATATATCTGACTAGTAAGAATCTTCAAAACTATGTATTGATATCTCTCTGTAAGTGAGTCAAGGGGGTGTAAAGCGGCATAAACACAGCCGTGAAAAGCAGCTAAACCCCATTATAAAAATAAATTACTTTTCAAAACCCGTGAAACAAAGACAGTGAAAGAGAGAGAAATTCTTACAAAATTCGTTCAGGGTCTGTGATGCAACCTGGATTGACCATATCTAGACCCACAGCTGATTGAGACATAAGGGTGGACACTCATGGGGCTGACAGGTTTGGTGAGGTTGGGTGAGCCAACGCACACCCTTTAAAGTAATACTGCATGGTACCCATCCCATGGGTCCCAAATCCCCAGGTTCAAGGGCATCTTCCTACGTCGAAAACGTGCATGAGAAACCCAGAAGATGGTACACTGTGTGATCGGGAAAGGTTTCTAAAACGCACCTCATTTCTCATCTCCTTGTGCTCGGGTTCGCCATTCCAGCCCCTTTACTAGCCATCTCCCTCCTTGGAGAATCAGCACCTTTAACCTCCTGTTCCGTACAGGTTGCAATTTATCCTGAGGATGAACGGGAAGAGGGGGAACCAAAGAGAGACTAGCTCTAGGTGTTGGGACAGGCACAGGTCACTCTATTTTCCCATCAGGAAGAAGAATTAAGCACAAGCTCAGCCTGCCCCCCAGAACCAGAAGAGGGCCTGAAGCAATCCTGCGCTTTTGCGGCCAGCTCCCAAAAAAGCGAGTTGAAAAATGGAGCTCAGGGGCACTGCAATTCACAAACCTGCCGAGTTTTAAATGATAACTCTCGTCCACAAATATATTAAGGGAAGGCAACGAAGAGGCTTTGAAAGCAAGGCAGAATTGCAGGAAACAGATTTCAGGAGGTAGATTCGAATCGCCTTGAAAGCACATGAAAAGCGGCAAAACGTGGACAATGATGCCCTTGGCCAAAAAGGGCGTATGCGTTTTTTCCTGAATATATTCAGGAAAAAACGCATACGCCCTTTTTGGCCAACCAAGCCACCTGGAAAGGAAAATCAACGCTACAAAGAAGTCTCGCTTCCCAGCGGGAAAAAGGGCCATGCGGAATAAAGTGTCCAAACCAGAAATGCAGGACCGGCCATGGAGAAATGGGAGCCTTGCTACGCTGATGGGTGGGATGTAAATTGACAACAGCCACTCTGGAGAAGTGTACAGTGTGTCCTGAAACATCTAAAAAACACAGCTTGGAGAGCATAGGGCACTTACACTTATGGGCCTATAAATTGGGAAAACTAAAAATCAGCAAGACACAGGCACCCCAAAGTTTAGGGCTGCTCTGTTGACAAGAACCCCCACTTCATTACACCTTCAATATCCTAGGAAAGAGAAAAATGGATAAAGAAGTTGAGGTCCTCATGTACAATGGATTATCACTCAGCCATGAAATCAACGTCATAAGGCTAGTAGCAGCACGATGAGTGGACTTAGGTACGACGATTCTAAGTGAAATAAGTCACACAGAAAAAGACACTTATCATAAGATAGCACTTATAGAGGGAATGTAGAAACCGCTACAGGTGAAGTGAATTACAAAACAGAACAGAGTCACACGTTTAGAAAACACACTATGGCTGCTTAACGGGAAAGGTGAGGTGGGGTGATGCATAAAACAAGGGTTTCAAATTAGCTCCGATACCGTTCCATAAAACCAATATGTAATAGAAAAGACCTACTCCTTGCTCAGTGAACTGGACTCAACACCCCCTATTCACCGCACAAGAATATATCTGACTAGTAAGAATCTTCAAACCTATGTATTGATATCTCTCTGTAAGTGAGTTAAGGGGCTGTAACACGGCATAAACACAGCCGTGAAAAGCAGCTAAACCCCATTATAAGAATAAATGTCTTTTCAAAACCCGTGAAACAAAGACAGTGAAAGAGAGAGAAATTCTTCCAAAATTCGTTCAGGGGCTGTGATGCAACCTGGAATGACCATATCTAGACCCACAGCTGATTGAGACATAAGGGTGGACACTCTTGGGGCTGAGAGGTTTGGTGAGGTTGGGTGAGCCAACGCAGACCCTTTAAAGTAATACTGCATGGTACCCATCCCATGGGTCCCAAATCCCCAGGATCAAGGGCATCTTCCTACGTCGAAAACGTGCATGAGAAACCCAGAAGATGGTACACCGTGTGATCGGGAAAGGTTTCTAAAACGCACCTCATTTCTCATCTCCTTGTGCTCGGGTTCGCTATTCCAGCCCCTTTACTAGCCATCTCCCTCCTTGGAGAATCAGCACCTTTAACCTCCTGTTCCGTATAGGTTGCAATTTGTCCTGAGGATGAACGGGAAGAGGGGGAACCAATGAGAGACTAGCTCTAGTGGTTGGGACTGGCACAGGTCACTCTATTTTCCCATCAGGAAGAAGAATTAACCACAGCCTCAGCCTGCCCCCCAGAACCAGAAGAGGGCCTGAAGCAATCATGCGCTTTTGCGGCCAGCTCCCAAAAAGCGACTTGAAAAATGGAACTCAGGGGCACTGCAATTCACAAACCTGCAGAGTTTTAAATGATACCTCTCGTCCACAAATATATTAAGGGAAGGCAACGAAGAGGCTTTGAAAGCAAGGCAGAATTGCAGGAAACAGATTTCAGGAGGTAGATTCGAATCGCTTTGAAAGCACATGAAGAGCGGCAAAACGTGGACAATGATGCCCTTGGCCAAAAAGGGCGTATGCGTTTTTTCCTGAATATATTCAGGAAAAAACGCATACGCCCTTTTTGGCCATCCAAGCAACCTGGAAAGGGAAAACAGTGGTACAAAGTTGTCTCGCTTCCCAGCGGGCAAAAGGGCCATGCGGAAAAAAGTGTCAAATCCAAAAATTCAGGACCGGCCATGGAGAAATGGGAGCCTTGCTACGCTGATGGGCGGGATATAAATTGCCAACAGCCACTCTGGAGAAGTGTACGGTGTGTCCTGAAACATCTAAAAAACACAGCTTGGAGAGCATAGGGCACTTCCACTCATGGGCGTATAAATTGGGAAAACTAAAAATCAGCAAGACACAGGCACCCCAAAGTTTAGGGCTGCTCTGTTGACAAGAACCCCCACTTCATTACACCTTAAATATCCTAGGAAAGGGAAAAATGGATAAAGAAGTTGGGTCCTCATATACAATGGAATATCACTCAGCCATGAAATCAATGTCATAAGAGTCGTAGCAGCATGATGAGTGGATTTAGGTACGAAGATTCTAAGTGAAATAAGTCACACAGAAAAAGACACTTATCATAAGATATCACTTACAGAGGGAATGTAAAAACCGCTACACTTGAACTGAATTACAAAACAGAACAGAATCACACATTTAGAAAACACACTATGGCTGCTGAAGGGGAAAGGTGTGGTGGGGTGATGCATAAAACAAGGGTTTCAAATTAGCTCAGATACCGTTCCATAAACCCAATATGTAATAGACAAGACCTACTCCTTGCTCAGTGAACTGGACTCAACACCCCCTATTCACCGCACAAGACTATATCTGACTAGTAAGAATCTTAAAACCTATGTATTGATATCTCTCTGTAAGTGAGTCAAGGGGGTGTAAAGCGGCATAAACACAGCAGTGAAAAGCAGCTAAACCCCATTATAAAAATAAACTACTTTTAATTACCCATGAAACAAAGACTTTCAAAGAGAGAGAAATTCTCACACAATTCATTCAGGGGCTGTGATGCAACCTAGATTGACCATATCTAGTTCCACAGCTGGATGAGACATAAGGGTGGACACTTTTGGGGCTGAAGGCTCCTTCCCTAGTTACCAGATTGGGGAACGTGGAAAGGCTCCCGCCCTCCGGCCGTTACCTACCAAAGCAGCTTTCAAACCTGTGCTAATGGTCACTTCATATGAACAAGTACTTCAGGGCTGTAAATGAAACCTGCCTTCAAAATGTCTTGAGGGAGGTAATGGCCAAAAATTTTCAAAATGTGACACTTACTTTAAGAAAACACTTTGAAGAACTAAGCTGTAATCACAGTTTGATAAATAGAAAGGGCATGCTTTAAAGCTCAATTTCAACAGATTTTGGGACACATGCAAATTCAACCACAGAGAGGTATCAGCTCGCACCTGTTAGAATAACCATCAGCAAGAAAACTACAAACAATAAATATTGAAGGTGTTTTGGAGAAATGCATACCCTCAATTTTAAGTGGGACGTAACCTGGAAAGAGCCACTAATGAGAACTGAATGGTGGTGCCTTTAAAACGTACACACTGAGCTACCATATGATACAGCAAGCCCACTCCTTGGCCTATAACATAAGAAGATAGAACTGGAAAGACACAGGCAAGAAAATATGCATTGCAGCAGTATTACAATAGCCAAGACATGGAGGCAACCAGAAAGTCCATCAAGAGGTGCGTGGCCAAAGAAGAACTGGTACACGTACAGATGGAATATTAGCCAGGGAAAAAAATGAAACAATGCCATTTGCAGCACCATGTATGATTCTTGAGGTAATCAGGCAAATTGTACTAAGTCAGAAAGCCAAAGACACATATCCTATAATATCACTTATAGGTCTTAGCTAAAAATTGATACCAATGAAGATATTTCCACAGAGAAATGCAATCACAGATTCATTAAACAAACTTATGGTTCAGCAAATGGATAGGTGTGAGGATTGGATACATTAGGATATTGGGGTTAAGATAGATATAGAAACACATGTGAAATATGTAATCACCAAAGACCTATGTAATACCAAGACAAGACTGCTCAACATTGTGTCATAACCTACATGGGAAAATGATGCAAAGAAGAATAGATATATGTATATGTTTAAAAGAACCACATCTTGCACACCTAGAAGAAACAAAACATTTTAATCAAATTTGCTCTGACAAAAAATAAAAATTAAATTAAAAAAAGAACAAGAAGTAATGAGACATAAACTTAAGGGGCTTTTTGCTGGCACATTGCATTCTAATTTACAACCAGAACATGACTTCCATTAAGGCTCTGTCATCACTAATAAAGCAGCTTTATAAGCAATGTTGAAGGTAGCTTAAAAGAAGTCTCACTAATTATTGATAGTAACAAGGAAACAAAGAAAAGTAAAAATCTCACTGCAAAAAGTATACATAGGGTAAGGATAGTAGATCAAACACTTATTAAACTTCTGTAAAGAATAAAAGACAACAGTAGTATGTTTTTTTAAAAAGAGAGGGCCCAAATAAATCTGAAATGAAAGAGATGATGTTACAACAGACAGACACCACAGAAATACAAAGCATCCTAAGATACACACAGGGTAACTCAGGGCTCAGACTGGACAGAGCCCACTTTCCAGTCCCTTGTACATGACTTACAGGAGCCTCAGGAACTGAGGAGGGGGTCCCTGAGGAGAGGCTCAAGATAGAATATGGTAGGCATTAACATGACTGCATTCATCTTAAACATGCCTGAACTACATTCACACGAGATGATTTTGTCCTGTATGTACATCGGCACCTCTAGTCGGAACTGCAGATCTTTGGCTTCAACACCTCTACTGACAACATTAGCTTCACCTGCTGTGGACCGTCTCCTATAGGATTTCTAGAACCACAAAACATCGAAGCTTCACAGGACCCAGAGTCTGTGTGACTCCACGCAGAGTCTCAGAGTCTCAACTCCACTCAGATACTCCACTCTTGGAGGGCACACACAAAGTAGTGTGCACATCAGGACCCAGGGGAAGAAGCAGTGACCCTGTAGGAGAATGACCAGAACTACCTGCTACTTTTAGAGGGTCTCCTGCAGAGGCAGGTGGTGGCTGTGGCTGTGGCTCACCGTGAGGACAACGACACTGGCAGCAGAAGTTCTGGGAAATACTCCTTGGTGTGAGCCCTCCCAGAGTCCGCCATTAGCCCCACCAAGAGCAAGGTAGGCTCCAGTGCTGGGTCGCCTCAGGCCAAACAACCAACAGGGAGGGAACCCAGCCCCATGCATCAGCAGACAAGCGGATTAAACTTTTTATTAAAGTTTTATTTAATCCACAGACAAGCGGATTAAAGCTCTGCCCACCAAAGCAACACCCAGCTCTACCCACCACCAGTCCCTCCCATCAGGAAGCTTGCACAAGCCTCTAAGATAGACTCATCCACCAGAGAGCAGACAGCAGAAGCAAGAAGAACTACAATTCTGCAGCCTGTGGAAGGAAAACCACATTCACAGAAAGATAGACAAAATGAAAAGGCAGAGGACTTTATACCAGATCAAGGAACAAGATAAAACCCCAGGAAAAAAAAAAACGAAATGACGTGGAGATAGGGAACCTTCCAGAAAAAGAATTCAGAATAATGATAGTGAAGTTGAGCCAAGACCTTGGAAAAAGAAAGGAGGCAAAGATCGAGAAGACACAAGAAATGCTTAACAAAGACCTAGAAGAATTAAGGAACAAACACCTAGAAGAATTAAAGAACAAACAAACAGAGGTGAACAATGTAATAACTGAAATGAAAAATATACTAGAAGGAATCAGTAGCAGAATAACTGTGGCAGAAGAACGGATAAGTGACCTGGAAGACAGAAAGGTGGAAATCACTGCCATGGAACAGAATAAAGAAAAAGAATGAAAATAAATGAAGACACCCCAAGAGTCCTCTGGGACAACATTAAACACAACAACATTCGCATGATAGGGATCCCAGAAGGAGAAGAGAGAGAAAGGACCCGAGAATATATTTGAAGAGATTATGGTCAAAAACTTCCCTAGCATGGGAAAAGAAATAGCCACCCAAGTCCAGAAGCACAGAGAGTCCCAGGCAGGATAAACCAAAGGAGAAAAATGACAAGACACATAGTAATCAAATTGACAAAAATTAACGACAAAGAAAAATTATTGAAAGCAGCAAGGGAAAAATGACAAATAACATACAAGGGAACTCCCATAAGGATAACAGCTGATTTCTCAGCAGATTATCTACAAGCCAGAAGGGAGTAGCATGATCAATTTAAAGTGATGAAAGGGAAGAACCTACAACCAAGATTACTCCACCCTGCAAAGATCTCATTCATATTTGATGGAGAAATCAAAAGCCCTACAGACAAGCAAAAGCTAAGAGAATTCAGCACCATGAAACCAGCTTTACACCAAATGCTAAAGGAACTTCTCTAAGTGGGAAACACAAGAGAAGAAAAGGACCCACCAAGACAACCCCATAACAATTAAGAAAATAGTAATAGGAACATACATATCGATAATTACCTTAAACGTGAATGCACTAAATGTTCCAACCAAAAGACACAGGCTCGCTGAATGGATACAAAAACAAGACCCATATATATGCTGTCTACAAGAGACCCATTTCAGACCTAGGGACACATACAGACTGAAAGTGAGGCGATGGAAAAATATACTCTATGCAAATGAAAATCAAAAGAAAGCTGGAGTAGCAATACTCATATCAGATAAAATAGACTTTAAAATAAAGAATGTTACAAGAGACAAGGAAAGACACTACATAATGGTCAAGGGATCAATCCAAGAAGAAGATATAACAATTATAAATATATATGTACCCAACATAGGAGCACCTCAATGTATAAGGCAACTGCTAACAGCTATAAAAGAGGAAATCAACAGTAACACAATAATAGTGGGGGACTTTAACAGCTCACTTATACCAGTGGAGATCAGCCAGACAGAAAATTAATAAGGAAACACAAGCTTTAAATGACACAATAGACCAGATAGAGTTAATTGATATTTATAGGTCATTCCATCCAAAAACAGCAGATTACACGTTCTTCTTAACTGCACACGGAACATTCTCCAGGATAGATCACATCTTGGATCACAAAGCCTCAGTAAATTTAAGAAAACTGAAATCATGTCAAGCAGCTGTTCCGACCACAATGCTATGAGATTAGAAATCAATTACACGGAAAAAAACCGTAAAAAACACAAACACATGGAGGCTAAACAATGCGTTACTAAATAACCAAGAGATCACTGAAGAAATCAAAGAGGAAATCAAAAACTACCTAGAGACAAATGACAACAAAAACACGATGATCCAAAACCTATGGGATGCGGCAAAAGCAGTTCTAAGAGGGAAGTTTATAGCAATACAAGCCTACCTCAAGAAACAAGAAAAATCTCAAATAAACAATCTAACCTTACACCTAGAGGAATTAGAGAAAGAAGAACAAAACCCAAAGTTAGTAGAAGGAAAGAAATCTTAAAGATCAGAGCAGAAATAAATGAAATAGAAACAAAGAAAACAAAAGCAAAGATCAATAAACCTAAAAGCTGGTTCTTTGAGAAGATAAGCAATAATGATCAACCTTTAGCCAGACTCAAGAAAAAGAGGGAGAGGACTCAAATCAACAAAATTAGAAGTGAAAAAGGAGAAGTTACAACAGACACCACAGGAATACAAAGCATCCTAAGAGACTACTACACGCAACTCTATGCCAATAAAATGGACAACCTGGAAGAAATGGACAAATTCTTAGAAAGGGATAACCTTCCAAGACTGAACCAGGAAGAAATAGAAAATATGAACAAACCTATCACAAGCAATGAATTTGAAACTGTGATTAAAAATGTTCCAACAAACAAAAGTCCAGAACCAGATGGCATCACAGGTGAATTCTATCAAACATTAGGGAAGAGCTAACACCCAACCTTCTCAAATTCTTCAAAACAATTGCAGGGGAAGGAACACTCCCAAACTCATTCTATCAGACCACCATCACCCTGATACCAAAATCAGACAGAGATACTACAAGGAAAGAAAATTATAGACCAATATCACTGATGAATATAGATGTAAAAATCCTCAACCAAATACTAGCAAACAGAATCAAACAACACATTAAAAGGATCATACACCATGATCAAGTGGGGTGTATCCCAGGGATGCAAGGATTCTTCAATATACACAAATCAATGTGATACACCATATTAACAAATTGTAGAATAAAACCATATGATCATCTCAATAGATGAAGGAAAAGATTTTGTGAAAATTCAACACCCATTTACGATAAAAACTCTGCAGAGTGTGGGCATAGAGGGAAACTACCTCAACATAATAAAGGCCATATATGACAAACCCGCAGCAAACACCATTCTCAATGGTGAAAAACTGCAAGCGTTTCCTCTAAGATCAGGAACAAGACGAGGATGTCCACTCTCACCACTGCTATTCAACATAGTTTTGGAAGTCCTAGCCATGGCAATCAGAGAAGAAAAAGAAATAAAAGGAATACAAAAAGGAAAAGAAGGAGTAAAATTGTCACTGTTTGCAGATGACATGATATCATAGATAGAGAATCCTAAAGATGCCACCAGAAAACCACTGGAGCTAATCAATGAATCTGGTAAAGTTGCAGGATACAAAATTAATGCACAGAAATTGCTTGCATTCCTATACACTAACAATGAAAGATCAGAAAGAGAAATTAAGGAAACAATCCCATTACCACTGCAACAAAAAGAATAAAATACCTAGGAATTAACCTACCTAAGGAAGTAAAAGACCTGTACTCAGAAAACTATAAGACGCTGATGAAAGAAATCAAAGATGATATAAACAGATGGAGACATATACCATGTTCTTGGATTAGAAGAATCAATATTGTGAAAATGACTATACTACCCAAAGCAATCTACAGATTTAATGCAATCTTGATCAAAATACTTTTGGCATTTTCTACAGAACAAGAAAAAAAAATCTTAAAATTTGTAGGGAGACACAAAAGACCCTGGATAGCCAAAGCAGTCTTGAGGGGGAAAAAAAAGAGCTGGAGGAATCAGACTTCCAGACTTCAGACTATATTACAAAGCTACAGTAATCAGATAATATGGTACTGACACAAAAACAGAAATATAGGTCAATAGAACAGGATAGAAAGCACAGAGATAAACCCACATACCTATGGTTAACTAATCTATGACAAAGGAGGCAAGGGTGTACAACGGAGAAAAGACAGTGTCTTCAGTAAGTGGTGCTGGGAAAACTGGACAGCTACATGTAAAAGAATGAAATTAGAACACTCCCTAACACCATACACAAAAATAAACTCAAAATGGATTAGAGACCTAAATATAAGACCAGCCACTATAAAACTCTTAGAGGAAAACATAAGCAGAACAGTCTATGACATAAATCACAGCAAGATCCTTTTTGACCCACCTCCTAGAGAAATGGAAATAAAAACAAAAATTAAAAAATGGGACCTAATGAAACATAAATTCTTTTGCACAGCAAAGGAAAACATAAGCAAGATGAAAAGACAACCATCAGAATGGGAGAAAATATTTTCAAATGAAGCAAATGGCAAATGATTAATCTCCAAAAAGCAGCTCATGTAGCTCAATATCACAAAACCAAACAACCCAATCCAAAAATGGGCAGAAGACCTAAATAGACATTTCTCCAAAGAAGATATACAGGTTGCCAACAAACACATGAAAGGATGCTGAACATCACTAATCATTAGAGAAATGCAAATCAAAACTACAGCGAGGTATCACCTCACACCAGTCAGAATGGCCATCATCAAAAAATCTACCAACAATAAATGCTGGAGAGGCATTAATTGGAGAAAAGGGAACCCTCTTGCACTGTTGGTGGGAATGTAAATTGATATAGCCACTAGGGAGAACGGTATGAAGGTTCCTTAAATACTAAAAATAGAACTACCATACAACCCAGCAAACCCACTCCTGGACCTTTACCCTGAGAAAACCATAATTCAAAAAGAGTCATGTACCACAATGTTCACTGTAGCTCTATTTACAATAGCCAGGACATGGAAGCAACCTAAGTGTCCATCAACAGATAAATGGATAAAGAAGATGTGGCACATATATACAATGGAACATGATTCAGCCATAAAAAGAAACGAAATTGAGTTATTTTTAGTGAGGTGGATGGATCTAGAGTCTGTCCTACAGAGTGAAGTAAGTCAGAAAGGGAAAAACAAACACTGTATGCTAACACATATATATGGAATCTAAAAAAAAAAGTTTATGTAGAACCTAGGGGCAGGAAAGGATTAAGGACACAGACGTAGAGAAAGGACTTGAGGACATGGGGAGGGGGAAGGGTAAGCTGGGACAAAGTGAGAGAGTGGTATGGACATATATACACTACCAAATGTAAAATTGATAGCTACTGGGAAGCAGCCACATAGCACAGGGAGATCAGGTCTGTGCTTTGTGACCACCTAAAAGGGTGGGATAAGGGAGTGAGAGGGAGGTGCAAGAGGGAGGGGATATGGTGTTATATGTATACGCATAGCTGATTCACTTTTTTATACAGCAGAAACTAACACACAATTGTAAAGCAATTATACTCCAATAAAGATGTAAAAGAAAAAAAAAAAAAAGAAAGCCCAGAGATAAACCTACACACCTATGACCCACTAATCTATGACAAAGGAGGCAAGGATATACAATGGAGAAAAGACAGTCTCTTCAATAAGTGGTGCTGGGAAAAATGGACAGCTACATGTAAAAGAATGAAATTAGAACACTCCCTAACACCATACACAAAAAATAAACTCAAAATGCATTAGAGACCAAAATGTAAGACCGGACACTAGAAAACTCTTAGAGGAAAACATAGGAAGAATACTCTTTGACATAAATCACAGCAAGGTCTTTTTTGATCCACCTCCTAGAGTAATGGAATAAAAAACAATAATAAACAAATGGGAGCAAATGAAACCTAAAAGCTTTTGCAAAGCAAAGGAAACTACAAACAAGACGAAAAGACAACCCTCAGAATGGGAGAAAATATTTGCAAACGAATCAATGGACAAAGGATTAATCTCCAATGTATATAAACAGCTCATACAGCTCAACAGTAAAAAAACAAACAACCCAATCCAAAAATGGGCAGATGACGTAAATAGACATTTGTCCCAAGAAGACATACAGATGACCAAGAAGCACATGAAAAGCTGCTCAACATCACTAATTATTAGAGAAATATAAACCAAAACTACAATGAGTTATCACCTCACACGAGTTAGAATGGGCATCATCAGAAAATCTACAAACAACAAATGCTGGAGAGGGTGTGGAGAAAAGGGAACCCTCTTACACTATTTGTGGGAATGTAAGTTGATACAGTCACTATGGAGAACAGTATGGAGGTTCCTTAAAAAACTAAATATAGAATTACCATATGACCCAGCAATCCCACTACTGGCCATATACCCAGAGAAAACCATAATTCAAAAAGACATATTCAAAAAAAAAATAAAAAAGACATATTCACCACAATGTTCACTGCAGCACTATTTACAATAGCCAGGTCATGGAAGCAACCTAAGTGCCCATAGACAGACGAACGGAAAAGATGTGCTACATATATAAAATGCAATATTTCTCAGCCATAAAAAGGAATGAAATTGGGTCATTTGTAGAGACGTGGATAGATCTAGAGACTGTCATACAGAGTGAAGTTAGTCAGAAAGAGAAAAACAAATATCGTATATTAACGCATACATGTGGAACCTAGAAAAAATGGTACAGATGAACCGGTTTGCAAGGCATAAATAGAGACACAGATGTATAGAACAAATGTATGGACACCAAGGGGGGAAAGTGGCAGGGTGGTGGTGGTGGGATGAATTGCGAGCCTGGGATTGACATATATACACTTATATGTATAAAATAGATAACCAATAAGAACCTGCTGTATAAAAAAATGAATAAAATAAATTCAAAAATTAAAATATAATTAATACTTAAAAAAATAAAACAGAAAAAAAGTTCTGTCCTTCCCATAGACGTATTTGTATGAATGAATTATTTCCATGCTTATATCCATAAATACAAAAAGAGGAATAAAACTTACCTTGAACCAAAAAAGAAAAAAACAAAAACAGAACCCACTGGTCATACAGAGGAAAACCCTATCAGGGCACTTGCTCCATTGGTAAACAATTCTGAAGTTGGTCACAGGTGGGGAATCATTTCCCATGCAGCCAGCAGCCCCAACACAAGGAGCGTCCTCATTGCAAAGCTGGGGGACCGTGAGGAGGCGTCTCTGAGTAAATGTGAGCTGAGCCCCAGGCCAGTTGCTGCTGAACTTTTCCCACCCTTCCCAGGTAAAACACCTGAATGTGTGCAAAGACTTTAAAAGCTAGAGGAAGGGGCTTGGACACGCAGGCCGACTTGGTGCCTGCAGGCCAGCCAGGATGGTCCTGGCCCCGGGCACTCGTCTGGAAGCTTTCCATTTCCCTGCCTGAGGTACCCCTCCTGTCCCGGTCCCCACTGCTTTTTTCCTTCCTCACCTCTGCCCGGGGAGAAATTCCAGCAGCAAGTATGGGTGACACATCCTCTTCTTTAGCAGGTGGCAGCAGGGCAACTCCTTCAGGAAGTCCAGCAGAGCCCCAGTCACACCGGGCCACTCATAGAGCCACGGGCCCTACTCCCTCCCACCATCCCAACCCCGAGACTGCGGACGGGGCAGAGAATATGGCGTCAGGCACAGCTGCAGAGGCTTTTGCTGCCTGGAGGGGTGTTTATATTGACCTCAACCCAGGCACACCTGGGAAGGGCTGGCTGGCCGGGTCAGGCTGCCCAGGTCAGCCAATCCTCGCCCCTCAGGGGCTCAGAGTTGCAGAAAATGTGCCTTGCTGCACCGGCCAGATCCAAGGAACAGGTGTAGGGTCCCGAGAGTCAGGATAGATAAGGGGCGGCAGCCCTGGCTTGTTTTCTAATCATTTTATCTGGTTCATGAGTGGGAGACAACTTCAAGAAGACCCTCTGCTAATGAGAGGAACCCAGGAGTCAGGGAGAGGAGGGGTGGTGGGTGGAGACAGAGGCCTGGTGCCCCAGCTGCAGTGGAAGCCCCTGGAAGACCAGGCAGAGGGAGGCCACACAGAGTGAAGCCTAGGGTCACAGACCTGTTGGAGCTGCTGTTTGTTAGTTCAAGCTCTGCTCTGAGGTGCTCTGTGTCAGCTCTGAGCTACAGTTGTGCTGGGGGTGCTCTGCAATGAGGGCTATGTGCACGGTTCCTGTGTGCCCAGCCCTGCCAGGGTACCTGTCCAGGGGAGCTCCATATCCAGGGAGGGGCCTGCCCACGAGAGCCCTGTGGGCTGCTGCATACCTGCCCAGGTGAGCTCCATATCCTGGGAGGGGCCTGACCATGAGGGCCCCATGGGTTGCTGGGTACATGCCCAGGTGAACTCCATATCCTGGGAGTGGCCTAACACCGAGAGTCCCATGGGCTGCTGGGTACCTGCCCAGGTGAGCTCCATATCCTGGGAGGGGCCTGACCACAAGAGCCCCGTGGGCTGCTGGGTACCTGGTAGAGGACGACAGGACAGTCAGTGAAGCCACAGAGGATATACATCTAGTAGTTCCAAATTCCTACACCCTGCTGGTCATTCTACCATCCACCAGGACATGGTATTCTGTATTAGACTTCAATGATGCCTTCTTCTGTATTCCATTAGTCCCAGAGTCACAAGAAATTTTGGCTGTGAGTGGCAGGACTCAACATACAACAAAAACAATGCTGCTGGGCCGTCCTGCCCCAGGGGTTCAAAAATCCCCACACCATCTTTTGGGAAACGTTAGCTAAAGACCTAAAAGATCTACCTCTGGAGAAGGGAACCCTCCTTCAATATGCAGATGACATTCTGATCACCAGCCCGACTAAGGAGGCCTCTGAACTACCTAGCCAATAAAAGATAGAAGGTGTCCAAGAAAAAGGCTCAAATATCACAAACTAAGGTGACCTTCCTGGGTTTCATTCACACAGAAGGTCGGAGAAGCCCACCCCAGGAAAGGGAAGAAGCCATTTGCTGCCTCACCCTTCCTAAAACTAGAAGACAGCTTAGGGGTTCCTGGGGAGACCGGGGTTTGCTGCATCTGGATCCCTAACTACAGTCCAATAACTGGGCCTCTATATGAAACACTGAAAGGAAAAGATGATGATCCTTTTGAATAGAATCCAGAAGCGGCCTTTCAAGAAGGGAAAGTGCAGTCAATTCAGACCCTTGCCCTGGACCTCCTTAAGTTAGCTAAACCCTTTGACCTTTACATTCCTGGTCCAAGGCGAATCGCCCTTGGAGTATTAGTGCAAAAACTGGGACCACTTGAAATGGAACAATGCAAGAATGCCCTCCAGGCATTGGCCAGCCACCCCATCTGACCAGGATACTGGGGGTATCTAAAAACCTGGAAATCAGCAGCCCGCAAGTCCAGCTCCCTCGTAAGGGTAAAGGATGCCACTTGGTGATCCTAACCACCCACCATGCCCTGAAGTTGCAGGGATTGCTCCGTGGGCACAATGACCTCGAGTGAGGAGGCCGTCCAACACCAACCTCCAGAGAGACAACCGGGGGCAATGGGCCCCCATGACGACTCGTGTGACCGTCACTTGACCTGGAGTTTCTCTCAGAAAACAACAAGAGTGTGCCCCAAAAGAGCAGACTACTGCTTACAGGACTTACTGCACCCAGAGCGGAGCTAATAAACTTGGCAGGGGAACCGTAAATAACGCTGCCACCATAGAAAAGCCTACAGACACCGCGGTGACGGAGGCCAATGAGACCGGCTGTACTCCTGGCTACTTCAAAAGGCCGTTGACTGAGTGGCCGTCATGGTCCTGGATCACCACCAGCCCTGGACTGTCTGGGATTTGAGCAAGCAGGGCTCTGATACCTGGTGCTGTTTGTACGTTAATTCAGTGGCCTAACTGAAGAAAGCGCAGACTACTGGTCAGAGCATCTAGGCTGGCAGAAACCGTCAGCCTAAGGGGGTCGAACCAATGTGGAGCAGGGTAAAACCGCCCACCCCCCCGCAACGTCTCTGAACATCTCTTTCCTGGACCCTTAAAGGTCATTAGAATCTATGAAACTTCCAATGCTGGTGCTCAGGCAGACGAGCAGTGAGGGAGGAGGCCTGGGGACAATCCACCTCACCTGGAGGCTGCTGGAGAGAAGTCCTGCCCCTCCCCCCAGGTATGAGGACACCCAACTCAGCACGAAGCATTTACAGAAGAGGTGTCTGCACCCTCAGTGCCCCACGAATGAGGAATGGGACAAAAGGCAGAGGAGGGCTTTGTCACTGGCAAAGCCCATTAAAAATTCCTGGGAGATAAAAATAGAATCTGGGCAATAAAATAAAGTCTAACCATTTTGTCCTTTGTACTTTGTCTAATTTCACTTGCTCCTAGGTTTCCACATGCAGAGGTCCCACACCCGGCACTTCAGACCCGATTTCCTAGTGCAAAATGGCTGGGCCGACACCTCAGCTCGTGGGGCCCTGTGCAGACTCTGCGACATAGAGCCTGAGCTCCAGCCAACCCGGCCCTCGAGAGCTCTGCCCCCTCCCTCCGGCTGATGCTGACAGGATCCCTACACAGCAGCCCGGCCCACAACCCGCAGGGGAGCACACACTCTCACCTCTCCATTCTCTGATTAAAATATAAAGTTTTCCTTTGCTTCTGAACCAAAGTCAGTCTCGATCTGTTGGCTCCAATGACACTGGGCAGGGAGACCCTTGTTGGGGCCCACTCTGCAGGATCAGTAACAGAATTTGAGAACATTGTAACTTCAATGAACAGATGTGTGAGCCAAACTGTAATTAACATAGAGCAGTGTATAAGGCTCGTGTAAAATAAGATGTTTCTAACACTTCCATTTGATATTTCCATCACTTTATTATAAGCAAGTTCAGTGGAGGGGTTTGTCTTATTTGTCAGGTCAACAGTAGTGAAATGCAGTGATTTCTTTCCAAGGATGTACATCTAATAATCTTGGTTGAAGTTTCAACCTTGTTTTGAATGATTTTCCATTGAAAATGATACCTCTCTTTCAGCTCCTAGATTTCTGAGAAGTATAAAATCTTATATTTTTTTATTACCAAAGGGGAAAGGTGGGAGGAGGGATAAATTAACAGTTTCGGATTAACATATACACACTGCTATGTATAAAATATATCATCAACAAGGATCTACTGTATAGCACAGGGAACTATACTCAATATTTTTTAATGACCCCTAAGGGGAAATAATCTGAAAAACAATAGATATCTATATCGACATCATCTATCAACTACAGATAAAATGGAAACTAAAGGAGGCCGATGGTGAGCGTTTCTGAACCTGAAGACTTCAATCATCTAAAGTTCGGACTCTGCCTACAGCCCAAGTCCCTTAATGAACACACATGTACCAGTAGCTTAAAAATTCCCCAGATTGGAGCTTGGGGAGACACTGATTTGGAAAAATCCCTGGTGTTCGCCTTACATACACGGGACCTTTCCTACAGCTAAAACATGCCTGTGACACCCAGAAGATGGAACACGGTTGGATCAGGAAGATTTTGGAAAAGGAACCAAAACTCCTAATTTCCTGGTAGTTGGATTCACCCCTCCAGCCTTTTTCCTTAAAATCTCCCCACTTGAGGATGTCAGCACCTTCAACATCCAGTTGCACAGAATTTGGAATTTGTCCTAAGGAAAAAGGGGAAGGAGGAGAAACAAGGAGAGCCAAGCCCTAGATGCTCGGACAGGCACATGTCACTCTAATTTCCAATCAGGAAGAAGAATTAAGCAAAGGCTTAGCCTGCCACTGAGAACCAGAGCAGGGCCAGAAGCAAACCAGCGGCTCTGCGGGAAGCTCCCAAAAAGCGAGTTGAAAAATGGAGCTCAGGGGCACTGCAATTCACAAACCTGCAGAGTTTTAAATTATAATTATCGCCCAAAACTATATTGAGGGAAGGCAACGAAAAGGATTGGAAAGCAAGGCAGAATTGCAGGAAACAAATTTCAGGAGTTAGATTCGAATAGCCACTAAAGCACATGAAAAGCGGCCAAACGTCGACAAGGATGCACTTGGCCAAAAAGGGCGTATGCTTTTTTTCCTGAATAAATTCAAAAAAAAACGCATAGTCCCTGATTGGCAAACCAAGCAAGCCGGAAATGCAAATCAGCACTACAAAGAGGTCTCACTTCCCATCGGTCAAAAGGAACTTCGTAAAAAAGTGTAAAACCAAGAAATCCAGGAGAGGCCAAGGAGGAAAGGGAGCCTTGTTACACTGATGGGCGGGATGTAAATTGCCAATGGCGAGTCTGGAGAAGGGTATGGTGTTTCCTAAAACATCTAAAAAACAGAGCTAGAAAGAATAGGGCACTTCCACTCATGGGCGTATAAATTGGGAAAACTAAAAATCAAAAAGACACAGGCAACCCAAAGCTTAGTGCTGCTCTGGTTACAAGAAACTCCACTTCATTACACCTTAAATATCCTAGGAAAGAGAAAAATGGATAAAGAAGTTGTGGTCCTCATGTACAATGGAATATCACTCAGGCAAGAAATCAACGTCATAAGGCTAGTAGCAGCACGATGAGTGGATTTAGGTACGACGATTCTAAGTGAAATAAGTCACACAGAAAACGACACTTATCATAAGATATCACTTATAGAGGGAAGCTAAAATCCATTACACTTGAACTGAATTACAAAACAGAACAGAGTCACACATTTAGAAAACACACTATGGCTGCTAAACGGGAAAGGTGAGGTGGGGTGATGCATAAAACAAGGGTTTCAAATTAGCTCAGATACCGTTCCATAAACCCAATATGTAATAGACAAGACCTACTCCTTGCTCAGTGAACTGGACTCAACACCCCCTATTCACTGCACAAGCATATATCTGACTAGTAAGAATCTTCAAAACTATGTATTGATATCTCTCTGTAAGTGAGTCAAGGGGGTGTAAAGCGGCATAAACACAGCCGTGAAAAGCAGCTAAACCCCATTATAAAAATAAATTAATTTTCAAAACCCGTGAAACAAACACAGTGAAAGAGAGAGAAATTCTTACAAAATTCGTTCAGGCGTTCAGGGGCTGTGATGCAACTGGATTGACCATATCTAGACCCACAGCTGATTGAGACATAAGGGTGGACACTCTTGGGGCTGAGAGGTTTGCTGACGTTGGGTGAGCCAACACAGACCCTTTAAAGTAATACTGCATGGTACCCATCCCATGGGTCCCAAATCTCCAGGTTCAAGGGCATTTTCCTACATCGAAAACATGCATGAGAAACCCAGAAGATGGTAAACCGTGTGATCGGGAAAGGTTTCTAAAAACACACCTCATTTCTCATCTCCTTTTGCTCAGTTCGCCATTCCAGCCGCATTACTAGCCATCTTCTCTCCTTGGAGAATCAGCACCTTAACCTCCTGTTCCGTACAGGTTGCAATTTGTCCTGAGGATGAACGGGAAGAGGGGAACCAATGAGAGACTAGCTCTAGGTGTTGGGACAGGCACAGGTCACTCTATTTTGCCATCAGGAAGAAGAATTAACCACAAGCTCAGCCTGCCCCCCAGAACCAGAAGAGGGCCTGAAGCAATCCTGCACTTTTGCGGCCAGCTCCCAAAAAAGCGACTGGAAAAATGGAGCTCAGGGGCACTGCAATTCACAAAACTGCAGAGTTATAAATGATAACTCTCGTCCACAAATATATTGAGGGAAGGCAACGAAGAGGATTTGAAAGCAAGGCAGAATTGCAGGAAACAGATTTCAGGAGGTAGATTCGAATCGCCTTGAAAGCACATGAAAAGCGGCAAATCGTGAACAAAGATGCCCTTGGCCAAAAAGGGCGTATGTGTTTTTTCCTGAATATATCAGGATAAAACGCATACGCCCTTTTTGGCCAACCAAGCAACCTAGAAAGGCCAATCAGGACTACAAAGAAGTCTGGCTTCCCAGCGGGCAAAAGGGCCATGCGGAAAAAAGTGTCCAAAACCAGAAATGCAGGACCGGCCATGGAGAAATGGGAGCCTTGCTACGCTGATGGGTGGGATGTAAATTGCCAACAGCACTCTGGAGAAGTGTACGGTGTGTCCTGAAACATCTAAAAAACACAGCTTGGAGAGCATAGGGCACTTCCACTCATTGGGCGTATAAATTGGGAAAATAAAAAATCAGCAAGACACAGGGCACTCCAAAGTTTAGGGCTGCTCTGTTGACAAGAACCACCACTTCATTACCCCTTCAATATCCTAGGAAAGAGAAAAATGGATAAAGAAGTTGTGGTCCTCATGTGCAAATGGAATATCACTTAGCCATGAAATCAACGTCATAAGGCTAGTAGCAGCACGATGAGTGGATTTAGGTACGACGATTCTAAGTGAAATTAATCATACAGAAAACGACAGTTATCATAAGATATCACTTATAGAGGGAATGTAAAAACCCGCTACGCTTGAACTGAATTACAAAACAGAACAGAGTCACACGTTTAGAAAACACACTATGGCTGCTGAACGGGAAAGGTGAGGTGGGGTGATGCATAAAACAAGGGTTTCAAATTAGCTCAGATACCGTTCCATAAACCCAATATGTAATAGACAAGACCTACTCCTTGCTCACTGAACTGGACTCAACACCCCCTATTCACCACACAAGAATATATATGACTAGTAAGAATCTTCAAACCTATGTATTGATATCTCTCTGTAAGTGAGTCAATGGGGTGTAAGGCGGCATAAACACAGCTGTGAAAAGCAGCTAAACCCCATTATAAAAATAAATTACTTTTCAAAACCCGTGAAACAAAGACAGTGAAAGAGAGAGAAATTCTTACAAAATTCGTTCAGGGGCTGTGATGCAACCTGGATTGACCATATCTAGACCCACAGGTCTTTGAGACCTAAGGGTGGACACTCCTGGGGCTGAGAGGTTTGGTGTGGTTGGGTGAGCCAACGCAGACCCTTTCAAGTAATACTGCATGGTACCCATCCCATGGGTCCCAAATCTCCAGGTTCAAGGGCATCTTCCTTCATCGAAAACATGCATGAGAAACCCAGAAGATGGTACACCGTGTGATCGGGAAAGGTTTCTAAAACGCACCTCATTTCTCATCTCCTTGTGCTCGGGTTGGCCATTCCAGCCGCTTTAATAGCCATCTCCCTCCTTGGAGAATCAGCACCTTTAACCTCCGGTTCCGTACAGGTTGCAATTTGTCCTGAGGATGAACGGGAAGAGGGGGAACCAATGAGAGACTAGCTCTAGGTGTTGGGACAGGCACAGGTCACTCTATTTTGCCATCACGAAGAAGAAATAACCACAGGCTTAGCCTGCCCACCGGAACCAGAATAGGTCCTGAAGCAATCCTGCACTTTTGCAGCCAGCTCCCAAAAAAGCGACTTGAAAAATGGAGTTCAGGGGCACTGCAATTCACAAACCTGCAGAGTTATAAATGATAACTCTCTTCCACAAATATATTGAGGAAGGGCAACGAAGAGGATTTGAAAGCAAGGTAGAATTGCATGAAACAGATTTCAGGAGGTAGATTAGAATCGCCTTGAAAGCACATGAAAAGCGGCAAAACGTGGACAATGATGCCCTTAGCCAAAAAGGGCGTATGCGTTTTTTCCTGAATATATTCAGGAAAAAACACATACGCCATTTTTGGCCAACCAAGCAACCTGGAAAGGCAAATCAGTGCTCCAAAGAAGTGTGGCTTCCCAGCGGGCAAAAGGGCCATGCAGAAAAAAGTGTCCAAACCAGAAATGCAGGACCGGCCATGGAGAAATGGGAGCCTTGCTACGCTGATGGGCGGGATGTAAATTGCCAACAGCCACTCTGGAGAAGTGTACGGTGTGTTCTGAAACATCTAAAAAACACAGCTTGGAGAGCATAGGGCGCTTCCACTCATGGGCGTATAAATTGGGAAAATTAAAAATCAGCAACACAGAGGCACTCCAAAGTTTAGGGCTGCTCTGTTGACAAGAACCCCCACTTCATTACACATTAAATATCCTAAGAAAGAGAAAAATGGATAAAGATTTGTGGTCCTCATGTACAATGGAATATCACTCAGCCATGAAATCAACTTCATAATGCTAGTAGCAGCACGATGAGTGGATTTAGGTACGATGATTCTAAGTGAAATAAGTCATACAGAAAACGACACTTATCATAAGATATCACTTATAGAAGGAATGTAAAAACCGCTACGCTTGAACTGAATTACAAAACAGAACAGAGTCACACGTTTAGAAAACACACTACGGCTGCTGAACGGGAAAGTTGAGGTGGGGTGATGCATAAAACAAGGGCTTCAAATTAGCTCAGATACCGTTCCATAAACCCAATGTGTAATAGACAAGACCTACTCCTTGCTCAGTGAACTGGACTCAACAACCCCTATTTACCGCACAAGAATATATCTGACTAGTAAGAATCTTCAAACCTGTGTATTGATAACTCTCTGTAAGTGAGTCAAGGGGTGGGGTGTAAAGCGGCATAAACACAGCCGTGAAAAGCAGCTATACCCCATTATAAAAATAAATTCCTTTTCAAAACCCATGAAACCAAGACAGTGAAAGAGATAGAAATTCTTACAAAATTCGTTCAGGGGCTTTGATGCAACCTTTATTGACCATATCTAGACCCACAGCTGATTGAGACATAAGGGTGGACACTCTTGGGGCTGAGAGGTTTGGTGAGGTTGGGTGAGCCAACGCAGACCCTTTACAGTAACACTGCAGGTACCCATCCCATGGGCCCCAAATCTCCAGGTTCTAGGGCATCTTCCTACGTCGAAAAATTGCATGAGAAACCCAGAAGATTGTACACCGTGTAATGGGGAAAGGTTTCTAAAACGCACCTCATTTCTCATCTACTTGTGTTCAGGTTCACCATTTCAGCCGCTTTACTAGCCATCTCGCTCCTTGGAGAATCGGCACCTTTAACCTCCTGTTCCGTACAGGTTGCAATTTGTCCTGAGGATGAACGGGAAGAGGGGGAACCAATGAGAGACTAGCTCTAGGTGTTGGGACAGCCCCAGGTCTCTGTATTTTGCCATCAGGAAGAAGAATTAACCACATGCTTAGCCTGCCCACCGGAACCAGAATAGGTCCTGAAGCAATCCTGCGCTTTTGCGGCCAGCTCCCGAAAAAGCAACTTGAAAAATGGAGCTCAGGGGCACTGCAATTCACAAACCTGCAGAGTTATAAGTGATAACTCTCGTCCACAAATATATTGAGGGAAGGCAACGAAGAGGACTTGAAAGCAATTCAGAATTGCAGGAAACAGATTTCAGGAGGTAGATTCGAATTGCCTTGAAAGCACATGAAAAGCGGCAAATCGTGAACAATGATGCCCTTGGCCAAAAAGGGCGTATGCGTTTTTTCTTGAATATATTCAGGGAAAAACACATACGCCCTTTTTGGCCAACCAAGCAACCTAGAAAGGCAAATCAGCGCTACAAAGATGTCTGGCTTCCCAGCGGGGAAAAGGGCCATGCGGAAAAAAGTGTCCAAACCAGAAATGCAGGACCGGCCATGGAGAAATCGGAGCCTTGCTACGCTGATGGGCGGGATGTAAATTGCCAACAACCACTCTGGAGAAGTGTACGGTGTGTCCTGAAACATCTAAAAAACACAGCTTGGAGAGCATAGGGTACTTCCACTCATGGGCGTATAAATTGGGAAAACTAAAAATCAGCAAGACATAGGCACTCCAAATTTAGGGCTGCTCTGTTGACAAGAACCCCCACTTCATTACACCTTAAATATCCTAGGAAAGAGAAAAATGGATAAAGAATTTGTGGTCCTCATGTACAATGGAATATCACTCAGGATGAAATTAACATCATAAGACTAGTAGCAGCACGATGAGTGAATGTAGGTACGATGATTCTAAGTGAAATAAGTCATACAGAAAAAGACACTTATCATAAGATATCACTTATAGAGGGAATGTAAAAACCGCTACGCTTGAACTGAATTATAAAACAGAACAGAGTCACACGTTTAGAAAACACACTATTGCTGCTGAACGGGAAAGGTGAGGTGGGGTGATGCATAAAACAAGGGTTTCTAATTAGCTCAGATACCGTTCCATAAACCCAATATATAATAGACAAGACCTACTCCATGCTCAGTGAACTGGACTCAACACCCCCTATTCACCGCACAAGACTATATCTGACTAGTAACAATCTTAAAACCTATGTATTGATATCTCTCTGTAAGTGAGTCAAGGGGGTGTAAAGCGGCATAAACACAGCAGTGAAAAGCACCTAAACCCCATTATAAAAATAAACTACTTTTAAATACCAATGAAACAAAGACTTTGAAAGAGAGAGAAATTCTTACAAAATTCGTTCAGGGGCTGTGATGCAAACTGGATTGACCATATCTAGACCCACAGCTGATTGAGACATAAGGGTGGACACTCTTGGGGCTGAGAGGTTCGGTGAGGTTGGGTGAGCCAACGCAGACCCTTTCAAGTAATACTGCATGGTACCCATCCCATGGGTCCCAAATCTCCAGGTTCAAGGGCATCTTCCTACATCGAAAACATGCATGAGAAACCCAGAAGATGGTACATCGTGTGATCGGGAAAGGTTTCTAAAACGCACCTCATTTCTCATCTCCTTGGCTCGGGTTCGCCATTCCAGCCGCTTTACTAGCCATCTCCCTCCTTGGAGAATCAGCACCTTTAACCTCCTGTTCCGTACAGGTTGCAATTTGTCCTGATGATGAACGGGAAGAGGGGGAACCAATGAGAGACTAGCTCTAGGTGTTGGGACAGGCACAGGTCACTCTATTTTCCCATCAGGAAGAAGAATTAACCACAAGCGCAGCCTGCCCCCCAGAACCAGAAGAGGGCCTGAAGCAATCCTGCGCTTTTGCGGCCATCTCCCAAAAAAGCGAGTTGAAAAATGGAGCTCAGGGGCACTGCAATTCACAAACCTGCAGAGTTTTAAATGATAACTCTCGTCCACAAATATATTAAGGGATGGCAACGAAGAGGCTTTGAAAACAAGGCAGAATTGCAGGAAACAGATTTCAGGAGGTAGATTTGAATCGCCTTGAAAGCACATGAAAAGCGGCAAAACGTGGACAATGATGCCCTTGGCCAAAAAGGGCGTATGCGTTTTTTCCTGAATATATTCAGGAAAAAACGCATACGCCCTTTTTGGCCAACCAAGCAACCTGGAAAGGCAAATCAGCGCTCCAAAGAAGTCTCGCTTCCCAGCGGGCAAAAGGGCCATGCGGAAAAAAGTGTCCAAACCAGAAATGCAGGACCGGCCATGGAGAAATGGGAGCCTTGCTACGCTGATGGGTGGGATGTAAATTGCCAACAGCCACTCTGGAGAAGTGTACGGTGTGTTCTGAAACATCTAAAAAACACAGCTTGGAGAGCATAGGGCACTTCCACTCATGGCCGTATAAATTGGGAAAACTAAAAAGCAGCAAGACACAGGCACCCCAAAGTTTAGGGCTGCTCTGTTGACAAGAACCCCCACTTCATTACATCTTCAATATCCTAGGAGAGAGAAAAATGGATAAAGAAGTTGTGGTCCTCATGTACAATGGAATATCACTCAGCCATGAAATCAACTTCATAAGGCTAGAACCAGCACGATGAGAGGATTTAGGTACGACGATTCTAAGTGAAATAAGTCACACAGAAAAAGACACTTATCATAAGATATCACTTATAGAGGGAATGTAAAAACCGCTAAACTTGAACTGAATTGCAAAACAGAACAGAGTCACACGTTTAGAAAACACACTATGGCTGCTGAACGGGAAAGGTGAGGTGGGGTGATGCATAAAACAAGGGTTTCAAATGAGCTCAGATACCGTTCCATAAACCCAATATGTAACAGACAAGAACTATTCCTTTTTCAGTGAACTGGACTCAACACCCCCTATTCACCGCACAAGAATATATCTGACTAGTAAGAATCTTCAAACCTATGTATTGATATCTCTCTGTAAGTGAGTCAAGGGGGTGTAAAGCGCCATAAACACAGCCGTGAAAAGCAGCTAAACCCCATTATAAAAATAAATTACTTTTCAAAACCAGTGAAACAAAGACAGTGAAAGACAGAGAAATTCTTACAAAATTCGTTCAGGGGCTGTGATGCAACCTGGATTGACCATATCTAGACCCACAGCTGATTGAGACATAAGGGTGGACACTCTTGGGGCTGAGAGGTTCGGTGAGGTTGGGTGAGCCAACGCAGACCCTTTCAAGTAATACTGCATGGTAGCCATCCCATGGGTCCCAAATCTCCAGGTTCAAGGGCATCTTCCTACATCGAAAACAGGCATGAGAAACCCAGAAGATGGTACACCGTGTGATCGGGAAAGGTTTCTAAAACGCACCTCATTTCTCATCTCCTTGGCTCGGGTTCGCCATTCCAGCCGATTTACTAGCCATCTCCCTCCTTGGAGAATCAGCACCTTTAACCTCCTGTTCCGTACAGGTTGCAATTTGTCCTGATGATGAACGGGAAGAGGGGGAACCAATGAGAGACTAGCTCTAGGTGTTGGGACAGGCACACGTCACTCTATTTTCCCATCAGGAAGAAGAATTAAGCACAAGCGCAGCCTGCCCCCCAGAACCAGAAGAGGGCCTGAAGCAATCCTGCGCTTTTGCGGGCAGCTCCCAAAAAAGCGAGTTGAAAAATGGAGCTCAGGGGCACTGCAATTCACAAACCTGCAGAGTTTTAAATGATACCTCTCGTCCACAAATATATTATAGGAAGGCAACGAAGAGGCTTTGAAAACAAGGCAGAATTGCAGGAAACAGATTTCAGGAGGTAGATTCGAGTCGCCATGAAAGCACATGAAAAGCGGCAAAACGTGGACAATGATGCCCTTGGCCAAAACGTGGACAATGATTGCCCTTGGACAATATATTTCCTGAATATATTCAGGAAAAAACGCATACGCCCTTTTTGGCCAACCAAGCAACCTGGAAAAGCAAATCAGCGCTCCAAAAAAGTCTCGCTTCCCAGCGGGCAAAAGGGCCATGCGGAAAAAAGTGTCCAAACCAGAAATGCAGGACCGGCCATGGAGAAATGGGAGCCTTGCTAGGCTGATGGGTGGGATGTAAATTGCCCACAGCCACTCTGGAGAAGTGTACGGTGTGTCCTGAAACATCTAAAAAACACAGCTTGGAGAGCATAGGGCACTTCCACTCATGGGCGTATAAATTGGGAAAACTAAAATTCAGCAAGTCACAGGCACCCCAAAGTTGAGGGCTGCTCTGTTGACAAGAACCCCCACTTCATTACCCCTTCAATATCCTAGGAAAGAGAAAAATGGATAAAGAAGTTGTGGTCCTCATGTACAATGGAATATCACTCAGCCATGAAATCAATGTCATAAGGCTAGTAGCAGCACGATGAGTGGATTTAGGTACGACGATTCTAAGTGAAATAAGTCACACAGAAAAAGACACTTATCATAAGATATCACTTATAGAGGGAATGTAAAAACCGCTACACTTGAACTGAATTGCAAAACAGAACAGAGTCACACGTTTAGGAAACACACTATGGCTGCTGAACGGGAAAGGTGAGGTGGGGTGATGCATAAAACAAGGGTTTCAAATTAGCTCAGATACCGTTCCATAAACCCAATATGTAAGAGACAAGACCTATTCCTTGCTCAGTGAACTGGACTCAACACCCCCTATTCACCGCACAAGAATATATCTGACTAGTAAGAATCTTCAAACCTATGTATTGATATCTCTCTGTAAGTGAGTCAAGGGGGTGTAAAGCGCCATAAACACAGCCGTGAAAAGCAGCTAAACCCCATTATAAAAATAAATTACTTTTCAAAACCAGTGAAACAAAGACAGTGAAAGACAGAGAAATTCTTACAAAATTCGTTCAGGGGCTGTGATGCAACCTGGAATGACCATATCTAGACCCACAGATGATTGAGACATAAGGGTGGACACTCTTGGGGCTGAGAGGTTCGGTGAGGTTGGGTGAGCCAACGCAGACCCTTTCAAGTAATACTGCATGGTACCCATCCCATGGGTCCCAAATCTCCAGGTTCAAGGGCATCTTCCTACATCGAAAACATGCATGAGAAACCCAGAAGATGGTACATCGTGTGATCGGGAAAGGTTTCTAAATAGCATCTCATTTCTCATCGCCTTGGCTCGGGTTCGCCATTCCAGCCGATTTACTAGCCATCTCCCTCCTTGGAGAATCAGCACCTTTAACCTCCTGTTCCGTACAGGTTGCAATTTGTCCTGAGGATGAACGGGAAGAGGGGGAACCAATGAGAGACTAGCTCTAGGTGTTGGGACAGGCACAGGTCACTCTATTTTCCCATCAGGAAGAAGAATTAAGCACAAGCTCAGCCTGCCCCCCAGAAGCAGAATAGGGCCTGAAGCAATCCTGCGCTTTTGCGGCCAGCTCCCAAAAAAGCGAGTTGAAAAATGGAGCTCAGGGGCACTGCAATTCACAAACCTGCAGAGTTTTAAATGATACCTCTCGTCCACAAATATATTAAGGGAAGGCAACGAAGAGGCTTTGAAAACAAGGCAAAATTGCAGGAAACAGATTTCAGGAGGTAGATTCGAATCGCCTTGAAAGCACATGAAAAGCGGCAAAACGTGGACAATGATGCCCTTGGCCAAAAAGGGCGTATGCGTTTTTTCCTGAATATATTCAGGAAAAAACGCATACGCCCTTTCTGGCCAACCAAGCCACATGGAAAGGCAAATCAGCACTCCAAAGAAGTCTAGCTTCCCAGCGGGCAAAAGGGCCATGCGGAAAAAAGTGTCCAAACCAGAAATGCAGGACCGGCCATGGAGAAATGGGAGCCTTGCTACGCTGATGGGCGGGATGTAAATTGCCAACAGCCACTCTGGAGAAGTGTACGGTGTGTCCTGAAACATCTAAAAAACACAGCTTGGAGAGCATAGGGCACTTCCCCTCATGGGCGTATAAATTGGGAAAACTAAAAATCAGCAAGACACAGGCACCCCAAAGTTGAGGGCTGCTCTGTTGACAAGAACCCCCACTTCATTACACCTTAAATATCCTAGGAAAGCGAAAAATGGATAAAGAAGTTGTGGTCCTCATGTACAATGGAATATCACTCAGCCATGAAATCAACGTCATAAGGCTAGTAGCAGCACGATGAGTGGATTTAGGTACGACGATTCTAAGTGAAATAAGTCACACAGAAAAAGACACTTATCATAAGATATCACTTATAGAGGGAATGTAAAAACCGCTAAACTTGAACTGAATTGCAAAACAGAACAGAGTCACACGTTTAGAAAACACACTATGGCTGCTGAACGGGAAAGGTGAGGTGGGGTGATTCATAAAACAAGGGTTTCAAATGAGCTCAGATACCGTTCCATAAACCCAATATGTAACAGACAAGAACTATTCCTTTTTCAGTGAACTGGACTCAACACCCCCTATTCACCGCACAAGAATATATCTGACTAGTAAGAATCTTCAAACCTATGTATTGATATCTCTCTGTAAGTGAGTCAAGGGGGTGTAAAGCGCCATAAACACAGCCGTGAAAAGCAGCTAAACCCCATTATAAAAATAAATTACTTTTCAAAACCAGTGAAACAAAGACAGTGAAAGACAGAGAAATTCTTACAAAATTCGTTCAGGGGCTGTGATGCAACCTGGATTGACCATATCTAGACCCACAGCTGATTGAGACATAAGGGTGGACACTCTTGGGGCTGAGAGGTTCGGTGAGGTTGGGTGAGCCAACGCAGACCCTTTCAAGTAATACTGCATGGTAGCCATCCCATGGGTCCCAAATCTCCAGGTTCAAGGGCATCTTCCTACATCGAAAACAGGCATGAGAAACCCAGAAGATGGTACACCATGTGATCGGGAAAGGTTTCTAAAACGCACCTCATTTCTCATCTCCTTTGCTCGGGTTCGCCATTCCAGCCGATTTACTAGCCATCTCCCTCCTTGGAGAATCAGCACCTTTAACCTCCTGTTCCGTACAGGTTGCAATTTGTCCTGATGATGAACGGGAAGAGGGGGAACCAATGAGAGACTAGCTCTAGGTGTTGGGACAGGCACAGGTCACTCTATTTTCTCATCAGGAAGAAGAATTAAGCACAAGCGCAGCCTGCCCCCCAGAACCAGAAGAGGGCCTGAAGCAATCCTGCGCTTTTGCGGCCAGCTCCCAAAAAAGCGAGTTGAAAAATGGAGCTCAGGGGCACTGCAATTCACAAACCTGCAGAGTTTTAAATGATACCTCTCGTTCACAAATATATTATAGGAAGGCAACGAAGAGGCTTTGAAAACAAGGCAGAATTGCAGGAAACAGATTTCAGGAGGTAGATTCGAATCGCCATGAAAGCACATGAAAAGCGGCAAAACGTGGACAATGATGCCCTTGGCCAAAACGTGGACAATGATTGCCCTTGGACAATATATTTCCTGAATATATTCAGGAAAAAACGCATACGCCCTTTTTGGCCAACCAAGCAACCTGGAAAAGCAAATCAGCGCTCCAAAAAAGTCTCGCTTCCCAGCGGGCAAAAGGGCCATGCGGAAAAAAGTGTCCAAACCAGAAATGCAGGACCGGCCATGGAGAAATGGGAGCCTTGCTAGGCTGATGGGTGGGATGTAAATTGCCCACAGCCACTCTGGAGAAGTGTACGGTGTGTCCTGAAACATCTAAAAAACACAGCTTGGAGAGCATAGGGCACTTCCACTCATGGGCGTATAAATTGGGAAAACTAAAATTCAGCAAGTCACAGGCACCCCAAAGTTGAGGGCTGCTCTGTTGACAAGAACCCCCACTTCATTACCCCTTCAATATCCTAGGAAAGAGAAAAATGGATAAAGAAGTTGTGGTCCTCATGTACAATGGAATATCACTCAGCCATGAAATCAACGTCATAAGGCTAGTAGCAGCACGATGAGTGGATTTAGGTACGACGATTCTAAGTGAAATAAGTCACACAGAAAAAGACACTTATCATAAGATATCACTTATAGAGGGAATGTAAAAACCGCTACACTTGAACTGAATTGCAAAACAGAACAGAGTCACACGTTTAGGAAACACACTATGGCTGCTGAACGGGAAAGGTGAGGTGGGGTGATGCATAAAACAAGGGTTTCAAATTAGCTCAGATACCGTTCCATAAACCCAATATGTAAGAGACAAGACCTATTCCTTGCTCAGTGAACTGGACTCAACACCCCCTATTCACCGCACAAGAATATATCTGACTAGTAAGAATCTTCAAACCTATGTATTGATATCTCTCTGTAAGTGAGTCAAGGGGGTGTAAAGCGGCATAAACACAGCCGTGAAAAGCAGCTAAACCCCATTATAAAAATAACTTACTTTTCAAAACCAGTGAAACAAAGACAGTGAAAGAGAGAGAAATTCTTACAAAATTCGTTCAGGGGCTGTGATGCAACCTGGATTGACCATATCTAGACCCACAGATGATTGAGACATAAGGGTGGACACTCTTGGGGCTGAGAGGTTCGGTGAGGTTGGGTGAACCAACGCAGACCCTTTCAAGTAATACTGCATGGTACCCATCCCATGGGTCCCAAATCTCCAGGTTCAAGGGCATCTTCCTACACCGAAAACATGCATGAGAAACCCAGAAGATGGTACATCGTGTGATCGGGAAAGGTTTCTAAAACGCATCTCATTTCTCATATCCTTGGCTCGGGTTCGCCATTCCAGCCGATTTACTAGCCATCTCCCTCCTTGGAGAATCAGCACCTTTAACCTCCTGTTCCGTACAGGTTGCAATTTGTCCTGAGGATGAACGGGAAGAGGGGGAACCAATGAGAGACTAGCTCTAGGTGTTGGGACAGGCACAGGTCACTCTATTTTCTCATCAGGAAGAAGAATTAAGCACAAGCGCAGCCTGCCCCCCAGAACCAGAAGAGGGCCTGAAGCAATCCTGCGCTTTTGCGGCCAGCTCCCAAAAAAGCGAGTTGAAAAATGGAGCTCAGGGGCACTGCAATTCACAAACCTGCAGAGTTTTAAATGATACCTCTCGTTCACAAATATATTATAGGAAGGCAACGAAGAGGCTTTGAAAACAAGGCAGAATTGCAGGAAACAGATTTCAGGAGGTAGATTCGAATCGCCATGAAAGCACATGAAAAGCGGCAAAACGTGGACAATGATGCCCTTGGCCAAAACGTGGACAATGATTGCCCTTGGACAATATATTTCCTGAATATATTCAGGAAAAAACGCATACGCCCTTTTTGGCCAACCAAGCAACCTGGAAAAGCAAATCAGCGCTCCAAAAAAGTCTCGCTTCCCAGCGGGCAAAAGGGCCATGCGGAAAAAAGCGTCCAAACCAGAAATGCAGGACCGGCCATGGAGAAATGGGAGCCTTGCTAGGCTGATGGGTGGGATGTAAATTGCCCACAGCCACTCTGGAGAAGTGTACGGTGTGTCCTGAAACATCTAAAAAACACAGCTTGGAGAGCATAGGGCACTTCCACTCATGGGCGTATAAATTGGGAAAACTAAAATTCAGCAAGTCACAGGCACCCCAAAGTTGAGGGCTGCTCTGTTGACAAGAACCCCCACTTCATTACCCCTTCAATATCCTAGGAAAGAGAAAAATGGATAAAGAAGTTGTGGTCCTCATGTACAATGGAATATCACTCAGCCATGAAATCAACGTCATAAGGCTAGTAGCAGCACGATGAGTGGATTTAGGTACGACGATTCTAAGTGAAATAAGTCACACAGAAAAAGACACTTATCATAAGATATCACTTATAGAGGGAATGTAAAAACCGCTACACTTGAACTGAATTGCAAAACAGAACAGAGTCACACGTTTAGGAAACACACTATGGCTGCTGAACGGGAAAGGTGAGGTGGGGTGATGCATAAAACAAGGGTTTCAAATTAGCTCAGATACCGTTCCATAAACCCAATATGTAAGAGACAAGACCTATTCCTTGCTCAGTGAACTGGACTCAACACCCCCTATTCACCGCACAAGAATATATCTGACTAGTAAGAATCTTCAAACCTATGTATTGATATCTCTCTGTAAGTGAGTCAAGGGGGTGTAAAGCGGCATAAACACAGCCGTGAAAAGCAGCTAAACCCCATTATAAAAATAACTTACTTTTCAAAACCAGTGAAACAAAGACAGTGAAAGAGAGAGAAATTCTTACAAAATTCGTTCAGGGGCTGTGATGCAACCTGGATTGACCATATCTAGACCCACAGATGATTGAGACATAAGGGTGGACACTCTTGGGGCTGAGAGGTTCGGTGAGGTTGGGTGAGCCAACGCAGACCCTTTCAAGTAATACTGCATGGTACCCATCCCATGGGTCCCAAATCTCCAGGTTCAAGGGCATCTTCCTACACCGAAAACATGCATGAGAAACCCAGAAGATGGTACATCGTGTGATCGGGAAAGGTTTCTAAAACGCATCTCATTTCTCATATCCTTGGCTCGGGTTCGCCATTCCAGCCGATTTACTAGCCATCTCCCTCCTTGGAGAATCAGCACCTTTAACCTCCTGTTCCGTACAGGTTGCAATTTGTCCTGAGGATGAACGGGAAGAGGGGGAACCAATGAGAGACTAGCTCTAGGTGTTGGGACAGGCACAGGTCACTCTATTTTCCCATCAGGAAGAAGAATTAAGCACAAGCTCAGCCTGCCCCCCAGAAGCAGAAGAGGGCCTGAAGCAATCCTGCGCTTTTGCGGCCAGCTCCCAAAAAAGCGAGTTGAAAAATGGAGCTCAGGGGCACTGCAATTCACAAACCTGCAGAGTTTTAAATGATACCTCTCGTCCACAAATATATTAAGGGAAGGCAACGAAGAGGCTTTGAAAACAAGGCAAAATTGCAGGAAACAGATTTCAGGAGGTAGATTCGAATCGCCTTGAAAGCACATGAAAAGCGGCAAAACGTGGACAATGATGCCCTTGGCCAAAAAGGGCGTATGCGTTTTTTCCTGAATATATTCAGGAAAAAACGCATACGCCCTTTTTGGCCAACCAAGCCACCTGGAAAGGCAAATCAGCACTCCAAAGAAGTCTCGCTTCCCAGCGGGCAAAAGGGCCATGCGGAAAAAAGTGTCCAAACCAGAAATGCAGGACCGGCCATGGAGAAATGGGAGCCTTGCTACGCTGATGGGCGGGATGTAAATTGCCAACAGCCACTCTGGAGAAGTGTACGGTGTGTCCTGAAACATCTAAAAAACACAGCTTGGAGAGCATAGGGCACTTCCCCTCATGGGCGTATAAATTGGGAAAACTATAAATCAGCAAGACACAGGCACCCCAAAGTTGAGGGCTGCTCTGTTGACAAGAACCCCCACTTCATTACACCTTAAATATCCTAGGAAAGAGAAAAGTGGATAACGAAGTTGTGGTCCTCATGTACAATGGAATATCACTCAGCCATGAAATCCACGTCATAAGGCTAGTAGCAGCACGATGAGTGGATTTCGGTACGACGATTCTAAGTGAAATAAGTCACACAGAAAAAGACACTTATCCTAAGATATCACTTAGAGAGGGAATGTAAAAACCGCTACACTTGAACTGAATTACAAAACAGAACAGAGTCACACGTTTAGAAAACACACTATGGCTGCTGAACGGGAAAGGTGAGGTGGGGTGATGCATAAAACAAGGGTTTCAAATTAGCTCAGATACCGTTCCATAAACCCAATATGTAGTAGACAAGACCTACTCCTTGCTCAGTGAACTGGACTCAACACCCCCTATTCACCGCATAAGAATATATCTGACTAGTAAGAATCTTCAAACCTATGTATTGATATCTCTCTGTAAGTGAGTCAAAGGGGTATAAAGCGGCATAAACACAGCCGTGAAAAGCAGCTAAACCCCATTATAAAAATAAATTACTTTTCAAAACCCGTGAAACAAAGACAGTGAAAGAGAGAGAAATTCTTACAAAATTCGTTCAGGCGCTGTGATGCAACCTGGATTGACCATATCTAGACCCACAGCTGATTGAGACATAAGGGTGGACACTCTTGGGACTGAGAGGTTTGCTGAGGTTGCGTGAGCCAACGCAGACCCTTTAAAGTAATACTGCATGGTACCCATCCCATGGGTCCCAAATCTCCAGGTTCAAGGGCATCTTCCTACGTCGAAAACATGCATGAGAAACCCAGAAGATGGTACACCGTGTGATCGGGAAAGGTTTCTAAAACGCACCTCATTTCTCATCTCCTTGTGCTCGGGTTCGCCATTCCAGCCGCTTTACTAGCCATCTCCCTCCTTGGAGAATCAGCACCTTTAACCTCCTGTTCCGTACAGGTTGCAATTTGTCTTGAGGATGAACGGGAAGAGGGGGAACCAATGAGAGACTAGCTCTAGGTGTTGGGACAGGCACAGGTCACTCTATTTTCCCATCAGGAAGAAGAATTAAGCACAAGCTCAGCCTGCCCCCCAGAACCAGAAGAGGGCCTGAAGCAATCCTGCACTTTTGCGGCCAGCTCCCAAAAAAGCGACTGGAAAAATGGAGCTCAGAGGCACTGCAATTCACAAACCTGCAGAGTTATAAATGAGAACTCTCGTCCACAAATATATTGAGGGAAGGCAACGAAGAGGCTTTGAAAGCAAGGCAGAATTGCAGGAAACAGATTTCAGGAGGTAGATTCGAATCGCCTTGAAAGCCCAAGAAAAGAGGCAGAAAGTGGACAGTGATGCAATTGGCCAAAAAGGGCGTATGCGTTTTTTCCTGAATATATTCAGGAAAAAACGCATACGCCCTTTTTGGCCAACCAAGCAACCTGGAAAGGCAAATCAGCGCTCCAAAGAAGTCTCGCTTCCCAGCGGGCAAAAGGGCCATGCGGAAAAAAGTGTCCAAACCAGAAATGCAGGACCGGCCATGGAGAAATGGGAGCCTTGCTAGGCTGATGGGTGGGATGTAAATTGCCCACAGCCACTCTGGAGAAGTGTACGGTGTGTTCTGAAACATTTAAAAAACACAGCTTGGAGAGCATAGGGCACTTCCACTCATGGGCGTATAAATAGGGAAAACTAAAAATCAGCAAGACACAGGCACCCCAAAGTTGAGGGCTGCTCTGTTGACAAGAACCCCCACTTCATTACACCTTCAATATCCTAGGAAAGAGAAAAATGGATAAAGAAGTTGTGGTCCTCATGTACAATGGAATATCACTCAGCCATGAAATCAACGTCATAAGGCTAGTAGCAGCACGATGAGTGGATTTAGGTACGACGATTCTAAGTGAAATAAGTCACACAGAAAAAGACACTTATCATAAGATATCACTTAGAGAGGGAATGTAAAAACCGCTACACTTGAACTGAATTGCAAAACAGAACAGAGTCCCACGTTTAGGAAACACACTATGGCTGCTGAACGGGAAAGGTGAGGTGGGGTGATGCATAAAACAAGGGTTTCAAATTAGCTCAGATTCCGTTCCATAAACCCAATATGTAAGAGACAAGACCTATTCCTTTTTCAGTGAACTGGACTCAACACCCCCTATTCACCGCACAAGAATATATCTGACTAGTAAGAATCTTCAAACCTATGTATTGATATCTCTCTGTAAGTGAGTCAAGGGGGTGTAAAGCGGCATAAACACAGCCGTGAAAAGCAGCTAAACCCCATTATAAAAATAACTTACTTTTCAAAACCAGTGAAACAAAGACAGTGAAAGAGAGAGAAATTCTTACAAAATTCATTCAGGGGCTGTGATGCAACCTGGATTGACCATATCTAGACCCACAGCTGATTGAGACATAAGGGTGGACACTCTTGGGGCTGAGAGTTTCGGTGAGGTTGGGTGAGCCAACGCAGACCCTTTCAAGTAATACTGCATGGTACCCATCCCATGGGTCCCAAATCTCCAGGTTAAAGGGCATCTTCCTACATCGAAAACATGCATGAGAAACCAAGAAGATGGTACACCGTGTGATCGGGAAAGGTTTCTAAAACGCACCTCATTTCTCATCTCCTTGGCTCGGGTTCGCCATTCCAGCCGATTTACTAGCCATCTCCCTCCTTGGAGAATCAGCACCTTTAACCTCCTGTTCCATACAGGTTGCAATTTGTCCTGAGGATTAACGGGAAGAGGGGGAACCAATGAGAGACTAGCTCTAGGTGTTGGGACAGGCACAGGTCACTCTATTTTCCCATCAGGAAGAAGAATTAAGCACAAGCTCAGCCTGCCCCCCAGAACAAGAAGAGGGCCTGAAGCAATCCTGCGCTTTTGCGGCCAGCTCCCAAAAAAGCGAGTTGAAAAATGTAGCTCAGGGGCACTGCAATTCACAAACCTGCAGAGTTTTAAATGATAACTCTCGTCCACAAATATATTAAGGGATGGCAACGAAGAGGCTTTGAAAACAAGGCAGAATTGCAGGAAACAGATTTCAGGAGGTAGATTCGAATCGCCATGAAAGCACATGAAAAGCAGCAAAACGTGGACAATGATGCCCTTGGCCAAAAAGGGCGTATGCGTTTTTTCCTGAATATATTCAGGAAAAAACGCATACGCCCTTTTTGGCCAACCATGCCACCTGGAAAGGCAAATCAGTGCTCCAAAGAAGTCTGGCTTCCCAGCGGGCAAAAGGGCCATGCAGAAAAAAATGTCCAAACCAGAAATGCAGGACCGGCTATGGAGAAATGGGAGCCTTGCTACGCTGATGGTTGGGATGTAAATTGCCAACAGCCACTCTGGAGAAGTGTACGGTGTGTTGTGAAACATCTAAAAAACACAGCTTGGAGAGCATAGGGTACTTCCACTCATGGCCGTATAAATTGGGAAAACTAAAAATCAGCAAGACACAGGCACCCCAAAGTTTAGGGCTGCTCTGTGGACAAGAACCCCCACTTCATTACACCTTAAATATCCTAGGAAAGAGAAAAATGGATAAAGAAGTTGTGGTCCTCATGTACAATGGAATATCACTCAGCCATGAAATCAACGTCATAAGGCTAGTAGCAGCACGATGAGTGGATTTAGGTACGACGATTCTAAGTGAAATAAGTCACACAGAAAAAGACACTTATCATAAGATATCACTTAGAGAGGGAATGTAAAAACCGCTACACTTGAACTGAATTGCAAAACATAACAGAGTCCCACGTTTAGGAAACACACTATGGCTGCTGAACGGGAAAGGTGAGGTGGGGTGATGCATAAAACAAGGGTTTCAAATTAGCTCAGATACCGTTCCATAAACCCAATATGTAAGAGACAAGACCTATTCCTTTTTCAGTGAACTGGACTCAACACCCCCTATTCACCGCACAAGAATATATCTGACTAGGAAGAATCTTCAAACCTATGTATTGATACCTCTCCGTAAGTGAGTCAAGGGGGTGTAAAGCGGCATAAACACAGCTGTGAGAAGCAGCTAAACCCCATTATAAAAATAAATTACTTTTCAAAACCCGTGAAACAAAGACAGTGAAAGAGAGAGAAATTCTTACAAAATTCGTTCAGGGGCTGTGATGCAACCTGGATTGACCATATCTAGACCCACAGCTGATTGAGACATAAGGGTGGACACTCTTGGGGCTGAGAGGTTCGGTGAGGTTGGGTGAGCCAACGCAGACCCTTTCAAGTAATACTGCATGGTACCCATCCCATGGGTCCCAAATCTCCAGGTTCAAGGGCATCTTCCTACGTCGAAAACAGGCATGAGAAACCCAGAAGATGGTACACCGTGTGATCGGGAAAGGTTTCTAAAACGCACCTCATTTCTCATCTCCTTTGCTCGGGTTCGCCATTCCAGCCGATTTACTAGCCATCTCCCTCCTTGGAGAATCAGCACCTTTAACCTCCTGTTCCGTACAGGTTGCAATTTGTCCTGAGGATGAACGGGAAGAGGGGGAACCAATGAGAGACTAGCTCTAGGTGTTGGGACAGGCACAGGTCACTCTATTTTCCCATCAGGAAGAAGAATTAAGCACAAGCTCAGCCTGCCCCCCAGAACCAGAAGAGGGCCTGAAGCAATCCTGCGCTTTTGCGGCCAGCTCCCAAAAAAGCGAGTTGAAAAATGGAGCTCAGGGGCACTGCAATTCACAAACCTGCAGAGTTTTAAATGATACCTCTCGTCCACAAATATATTAAGGGAAGGCAACGAAGAGGCTTTGAAAGCAAGGCAGAATTGCAGGAAACAGATTTCAGGAGGTAGATTCGAATCGCCTTGAAAGCACATGAAAAGCGGCAAAACGTGGACAATGATGCCCTTGGCCAAAAAGGGCGTATGCGTTTTTTCCTGAATATATTCAGGAAAAAACGCATACGCCCTTTTTGGCCAACCAAGCAACCTGGAAAGGCCAATCAGCGCTCCAAAGAAGTCTCGCTTCCCAGCGGGCAAAAGGGCCATGCGGAAAAAAGTGTCCAAACCAGAAATGCAGGACCGGCCATGGAGAAATGGGAGCCTTGCTACGCTGATGGGTGGGATGTAAATTGCCAACAGCCACTCTGGAGAAGTGTACGGTGTGTTCTGAAACATCTAAAAAACACAGCTTGGAGAGCATAGGGCACTTCCACTCATGGGCGTATAAATTGGGAAAACTAAAAATCAGCAAGACACAGGCACCCCAAAGTTTAGGGCTGCTCTGTGGACAAGAACCCCCACTTCATTACACCTTAAATATCCTAGGAAAGAGAAAAATGGATAAAGAAGTTGTGGTCCTCATGTACAATGGAATATCACTCAGCCATGAAATCAACGTCATAAGGCTAGTAGCAGCACGATGAGTGGATTTAGGTACGACGATTCTAAGTGAAATAAGTCACACAGAAAAAGACACTTATCATAAGATATCACTTAGAGAGGGAATGTAAAAACCGCTACACTTGAACTGAATTGCAAAACAGAACAGAGTCCCACGTTTAGGAAACACACTATGGCTGCTGAACGGGAAAGGTGAGGTGGGGTGATGCATAAAACAAGGGTTTCAAATTAGCTCAGATTCCGTTCCATAAACCCAATATGTAAGAGACAAGACCTATTCCTTTTTCAGTGAACTGGACTCAACACCCCCTATTCACCGCACAAGAATATATCTGACTAGTAAGAATCTTCAAACCTATATATTGATATCTCTCTGTAAGTGAGTCAAGGGGGTGTAAAGCGGCATAAACACAGCCGTGAAAAGCAGCTAAACCCCATTATAAAAATAAATTACTTTTCAAAACCCGTGAAACAAAGACAGTGAAAGAGAGAGAAATTCTTACAAAATTCGATCAGGGGCTGTGATGCAACCTGGATTGACCATATCTAGACCCACAGCTGATTGAGACATAAGGGTGGACACTCTTGGGGCTGAGAGGTTCGGTGAGGTTGGGTGAGCCAACGCAGACCCTTTCAAGTAATACTGCATGGTACCCATCCCATGGGTCCCAAATCTCCAGGTTCAAGGGCATCTTCCTACGTCGAAAACAGGCATGAGAAACCCAGAAGATGGTACACCGTGTGATCAGGAAAGGTTTCTAAAACGCACCTCATTTCTCATCTCCTTTGCTCGGGTTCGCCATTCCAGCCGATTTACTAGCCATCTCCCTCCTTGGAGAATCAGCACCTTTAACCTCCTGTTCCGTACAGGTTGCAATTTGTCCTGAGGATGAACGGGAAGAGGGGGAACCAATGAGAGACTAGCTCTAGGTGTTGGGACAGGCACAGGTCACTCTATTTTCCCATCAGGAAGAAGAATTAAGCACAAGCTCAGCCTGCCCCCCAGAACCAGAAGAGGGCCTGAAGCAATCCTGCGCTTTTGCGGCCAGCTCCCAAAAAAGCGAGTTGAAAAATGGAGCTCAGGGGCACTGCAATTCACAAACCTGCAGAGTTTTAAATGATACCTCTCGTCCACAAATATATTAAGGGAAGGCAACGAAGAGGCTTTGAAAGCAAGGCAGAATTGCAGGAAACAGATTTCAGGAGGTAGATTCGAATCGCCTTGAAAGCACATGAAAAGCGGCAAAACGTGGACAATGATGCCCTTGGCCAAAAAGGGCGTATGCGTTTTTTCCTGAATATATTCAGGAAAAAACGCATACGCCCTTTTTGGCCAACCAAGCAACCTGGAAAGGCCAATCAGCGCTCCAAAGAAGTCTCGCTTCCCAGCGGGCAAAAGGGCCATGCGGAAAAAAGTGTCCAAACCAGAAATGCAGGACCGGCCATGGAGAAATGGGAGCCTTGCTACGCTGATGGGTGGGATGTAAATTGCCAACAGCCACTCTGGAGAAGTGTACGGTGTGTTCTGAAACATCTAAAAAACACAGCTTGGAGAGCATAGGGCACTTCCACTCATGGCCGTATAAATTGGGAAAACTAAAAATCAGCAAGACACAGGCACCCCAAAGTTTAGGGCTGCTCTGTGGACAAGAACCCCCACTTCATTACACCTTAAATATCCTAGGAAAGAGAAAAATGGATAAAGAAGTTGTGGTCCTCATGTACAATGGAATATCACTCAGCCATGAAATCAACGTCATAAGGCTAGTAGCAGCACGATGAGTGGATTTAGGTACGACGATTCTAAGTGAAATAAGTCACACAGAAAAAGACACTTATCATAAGATATCACTTAGAGAGGGAATGTAAAAACCGCTACACTTGAACTGAATTGCAAAACAGAACAGAGTCCCACGTTTAGGAAACACACTATGGCTGCTGAACGGGAAAGGTGAGGTGGGGTGATGCATAAAACAAGGGTTTCAAATTAGCTCAGATACCGTTCCATAAACCAAGATGTAAGAGACAAGACCTATTCCTTTTTCAGTGAACTGGACTCAACACCCCCTATTCACCGCACAAGGATATATCTGACTAGTAAGAATCTTCAAACCTATGTATTGATATCTCTCTGTAAGTGAGTCAAGGGGGTGTAAAGCGGCATAAACACAGCCGTGAAAAGCAGCTAAACCCATTATAAAAATAAATTACTTTTCAAAACCCGTGAAACAAAGACAGTGAAAGAGAGAGAAATTCTTACAAAATTCGTTCAGGGGCTGTGATGCAACCTGGATTGACCATATCTAGACCCACAGCTGATTGAGACATAAGGGTGGACACTCTTGGGGCTGAGAGGTTCGGTGAGGTTGGGTGAGCCAACGCAGACCCTTTCAAGTAATACTGCATGGTAGCCATCCCATGGGTCCCAAATCTCCAGGTTCAAGGGCATCTTCCTACGTCGAAAACAGGCATGAGAAACCCAGAAGATGGTACACCGTGTGATCGGGAAAGGTTTCTAAAACGCACCTCATTTCTCATCTCCTTTGCTCGGGTTCGCCATTCCAGCCGATTTACTAGCCATCTCCCTCCTTGGAGAATCAGCACCTTTAACCTCCTGTTCCGTACAGGTTGCAATTTGTCCTTAGGATGAACGGGAAGAGGGGGAACCAATGAGAGACTAGCTCTAGGTGTTGGGACAGGCACAGGTCACTCTATTTTCCCATCAGGAAGAAGAATTAAGCACAAGCTCAGCCTGCCCCCCAGAACCAGAAGAGGGCCTGAAGCAATCCTGCGCTTTTGCGGCCAGCTCCCAAAAAAGCGAGTTGAAAAATGGAGCTCAGGGGCACTGCAATTCACAAACCTGCAGAGTTTTAAATGATACCTCTCGTCCACAAATATATTAAGGGAAGGCAACGAAGAGGCTTTGAAAGCAAGGCAGAATTGCAGGAAACAGATTTCAGGAGGTAGATTCGAATCGCCTTGAAAGCACATGAAAAGCGGCAAAACGTGGACAATGATGCCCTTGGCCAAAAAGGGCGTATGCGTTTTTTCCTGAATATATTCAGGAAAAAACGCATATGCCCTTTTTGGCCAACCAAGCAACCTGGAAAGGCCAATCAGCGCTCCAAAGAAGTCTCGCTTCCCAGCGGGCAAAAGGGCCATGCGGAAAAAAGTGTCCAAAGCAGAAATGCAGGACCGGCCATGGAGAAATGGGAGCCTTGCTACGCTGATGGGTGGGATGTAAATTGCCAACAGCCACTCTGGAGAAGTGTACGGTGTGTTCTGAAACATCTAAAAAACACAGCTTGGAGAGCATAGGACACTTCCACTCATGGGCGTATAAATTGGGAAAACTAAAAATCAGCAAGACACAGGCACCCCAAAGTTTAGGGCTGCTCTGTGGACAAGAACCCCCACTTCATTACACCTTAAATATCCTAGGAAAGAGAAAAATGGATAAAGAAGTTGTGGTCCTCATGTACAATGGAATATCACTCAGCCATGAAATCAACGTCATAAGGCTAGTAGCAGCACGATGAGTGGATTTAGGTACGACGATTCTAAGTGAAATAAGTCACACAGAAAAAGACACTTATCATAAGATATCACTTAGAGAGGGAATGTAAAAACCGCTACACTTGAACTGAATTGCAAAACAGAACAGAGTCCCACGTTTAGGAAACACACTATGGCTGCTGAACGGGAAAGGTGAGGTGGGGTGATGCATAAAACAAGGGTTTCAAATTAGCTCAGATTCCGTTCCATAAACCCAATATGTAAGAGACAAGACCTATTCCTTTTTCAGTGAACTGGACTCAACACCCCCTATTCACCGCACAAGAATATATCTGACTAGTAAGAATCTTCAAACCTATATATTGATATCTCTCTGTAAGTGAGTCAAGGGGGTGTAAAGCGGCATAAACACAGCCGTGAAAAGCAGCTAAACCCCATTATAAAAATAAATTACTTTTCAAAACCCGTGAAACAAAGACAGTGAAAGAGAGAGAAATTCTTACAAAATTCGATCAGGGGCTGTGATGCAACCTGGATTGACCATATCTAGACCCACAGCTGATTGAGACATAAGGGTGGACACTCTTGGGGCTGAGAGGTTCGGTGAGGTTGGGTGAGCCAACGCAGACCCTTTCAAGTAATACTGCATGGTACCCATCCCATGGGTCCCAAATCTCCAGGTTCAAGGGCATCTTCCTACGTCGAAAACAGGCATGAGAAACCCAGAAGATGGTACACGGTGTGATCGGGAAAAGTTTCTAAAACGCACCTCATTTCTCATCTCCTTTGCTCGGGTTCGCCATTCCAGCCGATTTACTAGCCATCTCCCTCCTTGGAGAATCAGCACCTTTAACCTCCTGTTCCGTACAGGTTGCAATTTGTCCTGAGGATGAACGGGAAGAGGGGGAACCAATGAGAGACTAGCTCTAGGTGTTGGGACAGGCACAGGTCACTCTATTTTCCCATCAGGAAGAAGAATTAAGCACAAGCTCAGCCTGCCCCCCAGAACCAGAAGAGGGCCTGAAGCAATCCTGCGCTTTTGCGGCCAGCTCCCAAAAAAGCGAGTTGAAAAATGGAGCTCAGGGGCACTGCAATTCACAAACCTGCAGAGTTTTAAATGATACCTCTCGTCCACAAATATATTAAGGGAAGGCAACGAAGAGGCTTTGAAAGCAAGGCAGAATTGCAGGAAACAGATTTCAGGAGGTAGATTCGAATCGCCTTGAAAGCACATGAAAAGCGGCAAAACGTGGACAATGATGCCCTTGGCCAAAAAGGGCGTATGCGTTTTTTCCTGAATATATTCAGGAAAAAACGCATACGCCCTTTTTGGCCAACCAAGCAACCTGGAAAGGCCAATCAGCGCTCCAAAGAAGTCTCGCTTCCCAGCGGGCAAAAGGGCCATGCGGAAAAAAGTGTCCAAACCAGAAATGCAGGACCGGCCATGGAGAAATGGGAGCCTTGCTACGCTGATGGGTGGGATGTAAATTGCCAACAGCCACTCTGGAGAAGTGTACGGTGTGTTCTGAAACATCTAAAAAACACAGCTTGGAGAGCATAGGACACTTCCACTCATGGGCGTATAAATTGGGAAAACTAAAAATCAGCAAGACACAGGCACCCCAAAGTTTAGGGCTGCTCTGTGGACAAGAACCCCCACTTCATTACACCTTAAATATCCTAGGAAAGAGAAAAATGGATAAAGAAGTTGTGGTCCTCATGTACAATGGAATATCACTCAGCCATGAAATCAACGTCATAAGGCTAGTAGCAGCACGATGAGTGGATTTAGGTACGACGATTCTAAGTGAAATAAGTCACACAGAAAAAGACACTTATCATAAGATATCACTTAGAGAGGGAATGTAAAAACCGCTACACTTGAACTGAATTGCAAAACAGAACAGAGTCCCACGTTTAGGAAACACACTATGGCTGCTGAACGGGAAAGGTGAGGTGGGGTGATGCATAAAACAAGGGTTTCAAATTAGCTCAGATTCCGTTCCATAAACCCAATATGTAAGAGACAAGACCTATTCCTTTTTCAGTGAACTGGACTCAACACCCCCTATTCACCGCACAAGAATATATCTGACTAGTAAGAATCTTCAAACCTATATATTGATATCTCTCTGTAAGTGAGTCAAGGGGGTGTAAAGCGGCATAAACACAGCCGTGAAAAGCAGCTAAACCCCATTATAAAAATAAATTACTTTTCAAAACCCGTGAAACAAAGACAGTGAAAGAGAGAGAAATTCTTACAAAATTCGATCAGGGGCTGTGATGCAACCTGGATTGACCATATCTAGACCCACAGCTGATTGAGACATAAGGGTGGACACTCTTGGGGCTGAGAGGTTCGGTGAGGTTGGGTGAGCCAACGCAGACCCTTTCAAGTAATACTGCATGGTACCCATCCCATGGGTCCCAAATCTCCAGGTTCAAGGGCATCTTCCTACGTCGAAAACAGGCATGAGAAACCCAGAAGATGGTACACGGTGTGATCGGGAAAAGTTTCTAAAACGCACCTCATTTCTCATCTCCTTTGCTCGGGTTCGCCATTCCAGCCGATTTACTAGCCATCTCCCTCCTTGGAGAATCAGCACCTTTAACCTCCTGTTCCGTACAGGTTGCAATTTGTCCTGAGGATGAACGGGAAGAGGGGGAACCAATGAGAGACTAGCTCTAGGTGTTGGGACAGGCACAGGTCACTCTATTTTCCCATCAGGAAGAAGAATTAAGCACAAGCTCAGCCTGCCCCCCAGAACCAGAAGAGGGCCTGAAGCAATCCTGCGCTTTTGCGGCCAGCTCCCAAAAAAGCGAGTTGAAAAATGGAGCTCAGGGGCACTGCAATTCACAAACCTGCAGAGTTTTAAATGATACCTCTCGTCCACAAATATATTAAGGGAAGGCAACGAAGAGGCTTTGAAAGCAAGGCAGAATTGCAGGAAACAGATTTCAGGAGGTAGATTCGAATCGCCTTGAAAGCACATGAAAAGCGGCAAAACGTGGACAATGATGCCCTTGGCCAAAAAGGGCGTATGCGTTTTTTCCTGAATATATTCAGGAAAAAACGCATACGCCCTTTTTGGCCAACCAAGCAACCTGGAAAGGCCAATCAGCGCTCCAAAGAAGTCTCGCTTCCCAGCGGGCAAAAGGGCCATGCGGAAAAAAGTGTCCAAACCAGAAATGCAGGACCGGCCATGGAGAAATGGGAGCCTTGCTACGCTGATGGGTGGGATGTAAATTGCCAACAGCCACTCTGGAGAAGTGTACGGTGTGTTCTGAAACATCTAAAAAACACAGCTTGGAGAGCATAGGGCACTTCCACTCATGGCCGTATAAATTGGGAAAACTAAAAATCAGCAAGACACAGGCACCCCAAAGTTTAGGGCTGCTCTGTGGACAAGAACCCCCACTTCATTACACCTTAAATATCCTAGGAAAGAGAAAAATGGATAAAGAAGTTGTGGTCCTCATGTACAATGGAATATCACTCAGCCATGAAATCAACGTCATAAGGCTAGTAGCAGCACGATGAGTGGATTTAGGTACGACGATTCTAAGTGAAATAAGTCACACAGAAAAAGACACTTATCATAAGATATCACTTAGAGAGGGAATGTAAAAACCGCTACACTTGAACTGAATTGCAAAACAGAACAGAGTCCCACGTTTAGGAAACACACTATGGCTGCTGAACGGGAAAGGTGAGGTGGGGTGATGCATAAAACAAGGGTTTCAAATTAGCTCAGATTCCGTTCCATAAACCCAATATGTAAGAGACAAGACCTATTCCTTTTTCAGTGAACTGGACTCAACACCCCCTATTCACCGCACAAGAATATATCTGACTAGTAAGAATCTTCAAACCTATATATTGATATCTCTCTGTAAGTGAGTCAAGGGGGTGTAAAGCGGCATAAACACAGCCGTGAAAAGCAGCTAAACCCCATTATAAAAATAAATTACTTTTCAAAACCCGTGAAACAAAGACAGTGAAAGAGAGAGAAATTCTTACAAAATTCGATCAGGGGCTGTGATGCAACCTGGATTGACCATATCTAGACCCACAGCTGATTGAGACATAAGGGTGGACACTCTTGGGGCTGAGAGGTTCGGTGAGGTTGGGTGAGCCAACGCAGACCCTTTCAAGTAATACTGCATGGTACCCATCCCATGGGTCCCAAATCTCCAGGTTCAAGGGCATCTTCCTACGTCGAAAACAGGCATGAGAAACCCAGAAGATGGTACACGGTGTGATCGGGAAAAGTTTCTAAAACGCACCTCATTTCTCATCTCCTTTGCTCGGGTTCGCCATTCCAGCCGATTTACTAGCCATCTCCCTCCTTGGAGAATCAGCACCTTTAACCTCCTGTTCCGTACAGGTTGCAATTTGTCCTGAGGATGAACGGGAAGAGGGGGAACCAATGAGAGACTAGCTCTAGGTGTTGGGACAGGCACAGGTCACTCTATTTTCCCATCAGGAAGAAGAATTAAGCACAAGCTCAGCCTGCCCCCCAGAACCAGAAGAGGGCCTGAAGCAATCCTGCGCTTTTGCGGCCAGCTCCCAAAAAAGCGAGTTGAAAAATGGAGCTCAGGGGCACTGCAATTCACAAACCTGCAGAGTTTTAAATGATACCTCTCGTCCACAAATATATTAAGGGAAGGCAACGAAGAGGCTTTGAAAGCAAGGCAGAATTGCAGGAAACAGATTTCAGGAGGTAGATTCGAATCGCCTTGAAAGCACATGAAAAGCGGCAAAACGTGGACAATGATGCCCTTGGCCAAAAAGGGCGTATGCGTTTTTTCCTGAATATATTCAGGAAAAAACGCATACGCCCTTTTTGGCCAACCAAGCAACCTGGAAAGGCCAATCAGCGCTCCAAAGAAGTCTCGCTTCCCAGCGGGCAAAAGGGCCATGCGGAAAAAAGTGTCCAAACCAGAAATGCAGGACCGGCCATGGAGAAATGGGAGCCTTGCTACGCTGATGGGTGGGATGTAAATTGCCAACAGCCACTCTGGAGAAGTGTACGGTGTGTTCTGAAACATCTAAAAAACACAGCTTGGAGAGCATAGGGCACTTCCACTCATGGCCGTATAAATTGGGAAAACTAAAAATCAGCAAGACACAGGCACCCCAAAGTTTAGGGCTGCTCTGTGGACAAGAACCCCCACTTCATTACACCTTAAATATCCTAGGAAAGAGAAAAATGGATAAAGAAGTTGTGGTCCTCATGTACAATGGAATATCACTCAGCCATGAAATCAACGTCATAAGGCTAGTAGCAGCACGATGAGTGGATTTAGGTACGACGATTCTAAGTGAAATAAGTCACACAGAAAAAGACACTTATCATAAGATATCACTTAGAGAGGGAATGTAAAAACCGCTACACTTGAACTGAATTGCAAAACAGAACAGAGTCCCACGTTTAGGAAACACACTATGGCTGCTGAACGGGAAAGGTGAGGTGGGGTGATGCATAAAACAAGGGTTTCAAATTAGCTCAGATTCCGTTCCATAAACCCAATATGTAAGAGACAAGACCTATTCCTTTTTCAGTGAACTGGACTCAACACCCCCTATTCACCGCACAAGAATATATCTGACTAGTAAGAATCTTCAAACCTATATATTGATATCTCTCTGTAAGTGAGTCAAGGGGGTGTAAAGCGGCATAAACACAGCCGTGAAAAGCAGCTAAACCCCATTATAAAAATAAATTACTTTTCAAAACCCGTGAAACAAAGACAGTGAAAGAGAGAGAAATTCTTACAAAATTCGATCAGGGGCTGTGATGCAACCTGGATTGACCATATCTAGACCCACAGCTGATTGAGACATAAGGGTGGACACTCTTGGGGCTGAGAGGTTCGGTGAGGTTGGGTGAGCCAACGCAGACCCTTTCAAGTAATACTGCATGGTACCCATCCCATGGGTCCCAAATCTCCAGGTTCAAGGGCATCTTCCTACGTCGAAAACAGGCATGAGAAACCCAGAAGATGGTACACGGTGTGATCGGGAAAAGTTTCTAAAACGCACCTCATTTCTCATCTCCTTTGCTCGGGTTCGCCATTCCAGCCGATTTACTAGCCATCTCCCTCCTTGGAGAATCAGCACCTTTAACCTCCTGTTCCGTACAGGTTGCAATTTGTCCTGAGGATGAACGGGAAGAGGGGGAACCAATGAGAGACTAGCTCTAGGTGTTGGGACAGGCACAGGTCACTCTATTTTCCCATCAGGAAGAAGAATTAAGCACAAGCTCAGCCTGCCCCCCAGAACCAGAAGAGGGCCTGAAGCAATCCTGCGCTTTTGCGGCCAGCTCCCAAAAAAGCGAGTTGAAAAATGGAGCTCAGGGGCACTGCAATTCACAAACCTGCAGAGTTTTAAATGATACCTCTCGTCCACAAATATATTAAGGGAAGGCAACGAAGAGGCTTTGAAAGCAAGGCAGAATTGCAGGAAACAGATTTCAGGAGGTAGATTCGAATCGCCTTGAAAGCACATGAAAAGCGGCAAAACGTGGACAATGATGCCCTTGGCCAAAAAGGGCGTATGCGTTTTTTCCTGAATATATTCAGGAAAAAACGCATACGCCCTTTTTGGCCAACCAAGCAACCTGGAAAGGCCAATCAGCGCTCCAAAGAAGTCTCGCTTCCCAGCGGGCAAAAGGGCCATGCGGAAAAAAGTGTCCAAACCAGAAATGCAGGACCGGCCATGGAGAAATGGGAGCCTTGCTACGCTGATGGGTGGGATGTAAATTGCCAACAGCCACTCTGGAGAAGTGTACGGTGTGTTCTGAAACATCTAAAAAACACAGCTTGGAGAGCATAGGGCACTTCCACTCATGGCCGTATAAATTGGGAAAACTAAAAATCAGCAAGACACAGGCACCCCAAAGTTTAGGGCTGCTCTGTGGACAAGAACCCCCACTTCATTACACCTTAAATATCCTAGGAAAGAGAAAAATGGATAAAGAAGTTGTGGTCCTCATGTACAATGGAATATCACTCAGCCATGAAATCAACGTCATAAGGCTAGTAGCAGCACGATGAGTGGATTTAGGTACGACGATTCTAAGTGAAATAAGTCACACAGAAAAAGACACTTATCATAAGATATCACTTAGAGAGGGAATGTAAAAACCGCTACACTTGAACTGAATTGCAAAACAGAACAGAGTCCCACGTTTAGGAAACACACTATGGCTGCTGAACGGGAAAGGTGAGGTGGGGTGATGCATAAAACAAGGGTTTCAAATTAGCTCAGATTCCGTTCCATAAACCCAATATGTAAGAGACAAGACCTATTCCTTTTTCAGTGAACTGGACTCAACACCCCCTATTCACCGCACAAGAATATATCTGACTAGTAAGAATCTTCAAACCTATATATTGATATCTCTCTGTAAGTGAGTCAAGGGGGTGTAAAGCGGCATAAACACAGCCGTGAAAAGCAGCTAAACCCCATTATAAAAATAAATTACTTTTCAAAACCCGTGAAACAAAGACAGTGAAAGAGAGAGAAATTCTTACAAAATTCGATCAGGGGCTGTGATGCAACCTGGATTGACCATATCTAGACCCACAGCTGATTGAGACATAAGGGTGGACACTCTTGGGGCTGAGAGGTTCGGTGAGGTTGGGTGAGCCAACGCAGACCCTTTCAAGTAATACTGCATGGTACCCATCCCATGGGTCCCAAATCTCCAGGTTCAAGGGCATCTTCCTACGTCGAAAACAGGCATGAGAAACTCAGAAGATGGTACACCGTGTGATCGGGAAAGGTTTCTAAAACGCACCTCATTTCTCATCTCCTTTGCTCGGGTTCGCCATTCCAGCCGATTTACTAGCCATCTCCCTCCTTGGAGAATCAGCACCTTTAACCTCCTGTTCCGTACAGGTTGCAATTTGTCCTGAGGATGAAGGGGAAGAGGGGGAACCAATGAGAGACTAGCTCTAGGTGTTGGGACAGGCACAGGTCACTCTATTTTCCCATCAGGAAGAAGAATTAAGCACAAGCTCAGCCTGCCCCCCAGAACCAGAAGAGGGCCTGAAGCAATCCTGCGCTTTTGCGGCCAGCTCCCAAAAAAGCGAGTTGAAAAATGGAGCTCAGGGTCACTGCAATTCACAGACCTGCAGAGTTTTAAATGATACCTCTCGTCCACAAATATATTAAGGGAAGGCAACGAAGAGGCTTTGAAAGCAAGGCAGAATTGCAGGAAACAGATTTCAGGAGGTAGATTCGAATCGCCTTGAAAGCACATGAAAAGCGGCAAAACGTGGACAATGATGCCCTTGGCCAAAAAGGGCGTATGCGTTTTTTCCTGAATATATTCAGGAAAAAACGCATACGCCCTTTTTGGCCAACCAAGCAACCTGGAAAGGCCAATCAGCGCTCCAAAGAAGTCTCGCTTCCCAGCGGGCAAAAGGGCCATGCGGAAAAAAGTGTCCAAACCAGAAATGCAGGACCGGCCATGGAGAAATGGGAGCCTTGCTACGCTGATGGGTGGGATGTAAATTGCCAACAGCCACTCTGGAGAAGTGTACGGTGTGTCCTGAAACATCTAAAAAACACAGCTTGGAGAGCATAGGGCACTTCCACTCATGGGCGTATAAATTGGGAAAACTAAAAATCAGCAAGACACAGGCACCCCAAAGTTTAGGGTTGCTCTGTGGACAAGAACCCCCACTTCATTACACCTTAAATATCCTAGGAAAGAGAAAAATGGATAAAGAAGTTGTGGTCCTCATGTACAATGGAATATCACTCAGCCATGAAATCAACGTCATAAGGCTAGTAGCAGCACGATGAGTGGATTTAGGTACGACGATTCTAAGTGAAATAAGTCACACAGAAAAAGACACTTATCATAAGATATCACTTAGAGAGGGAATGTAAAAACCGCTACACTTGAACTGAATTGCAAAACAGAACAGAGTCCCACGTTTAGGAAACACACTATGGCTGCTGAACGGGAAAGGTGAGGTGGGGTGATGCATAAAACAAGAGTTTCAAATTAGCTCAGATTCCGTTCCATAAACCCAATATGTAAGAGACAAGACCTATTCCTTTTTCAGTGAACTGGACTCAACACCCCCTATTCACCGCACAAGAATATATCTGACTAGTAAGAATCTTCAAACCTATATATTGATATCTCTCTGTAAGTGAGTCAAGGGGGTGTAAAGCGGCATAAACACAGCCGTGAAAAGCAGCTAAACCCCATTATAAAAATAAATTACTTTTCAAAACCCGTGAAACAAAGACAGTGAAAGAGAGAGAAATTCTTACAAAATTCGATCAGGGGCTGTGATGCAACCTGGATTGACCATATCTAGACCCACAGCTGATTGAGACATAAGGGTGGACACTCTTGGGGCTGAGAGGTTCGGTGAGGTTGGGTGAGCCAACGCAGACCCTTTCAAGTAATACTGCATGGTACCCATCCCATGGGTCCCAAATCTCCAGGTTCAAGGGCATCTTCCTACGTCGAAAACAGGCATGAGAAACCCAGAAGATGGTACACGGTGTGATCGGGAAAGGTTTCTAAAACGCACCTCATTTCTCATCTCCTTTGCTCGGGTTCGCCATTCCAGCCGATTTACTAGCCATCTCCCTCCTTGGAGAATCAGCACCTTTAACCTCCTGTTCCGTACAGGTTGCAATTTGTCCTGAGGATGAACGGGAAGAGGGGGAACCAATGAGAGACTAGCTCTAGGTGTTGGGACAGGCACAGGTCACTCTATTTTCCCATCAGGAAGAAGAATTAAGCACAAGCTCAGCCTGCCCCCCAGAACCAGAAGAGGGCCTGAAGCAATCCTGCGCTTTTGCGGCCAGCTCCCAAAAAAGCGAGTTGAAAAATGGAGCTCAGGGGCACTGCAATTCACAAACCTGCAGAGTTTTAAATGATACCTCTCGTCCACAAATATATTAAGGGAAGGCAACGAAGAGGCTTTGAAAGCAAGGCAGAATTGCAGGAAACAGATTTCAGGAGGTAGATTCGAATCGCCTTGAAAGCACATGAAAAGCGGCAAAACGTGGACAATGATGCCCTTGGCCAAAAAGGGCGTATGCGTTTTTTCCTGAATATATTCAGGAAAAAACGCATACGCCCTTTTTGGCCAACCAAGCAACCTGGAAAGGCCAATCAGCGCTCCAAAGAAGTCTCGCTTCCCAGCGGGCAAAAGGGCCATGCGGAAAAAAGTGTCCAAACCAGAAATGCAGGACCGGCCATGGAGAAATGGGAGCCTTGCTACGCTGATGGGTGGGATGTAAATTGCCAACAGCCACTCTGGAGAAGTGTACGGTGTGTTCTGAAACATCTAAAAAACACAGCTTGGAGAGCATAGGGCACTTCCACTCATGGGCGTATAAATTGGGAAAACTAAAAATCAGCAAGACACAGGCACCCCAAAGTTTAGGGCTGCTCTGTGGACAAGAACCCCCACTTCATTACACCTTAAATATCCTAGGAAAGAGAAAAATGGATAAAGAAGTTGTGGTCCTCATGTACAATGGAATATCACTCAGCCATGAAATCAACGTCATAAGGCTAGTAGCAGCACGATGAGTGGATTTAGGTACGACGATTCTAAGTGAAATAAGTCACACAGAAAAAGACACTTATCATAAGATATCACTTAGAGAGGGAATGTAAAAACCGCTACACTTGAACTGAATTGGAAAACAGAACAGAGTCCCACGTTTAGGAAACACACTATGGCTGCTAAACGGGAAAGGTGAGGTGGGGTGATGCCTAAAACAAGGGTTTCAAATTAGCTCAGATACCGTTCCATAAACCCAATATGTAAGAGACAAGACCTATTCCTTTTTCAGTGAACTGGACTCAACACCCCCTATTCACCACACAAGAATATATCTGACTAGTAAGAATCTTCAAACCTATATATTGATATCTCTCTGTAAGTGAGTCAAGGGGGTGTAAAGCGGCATAAACACAGCCGTGAAAAGCAGCTAAACCCCATTATAAAAATAAATTACTTTTCAAAACCCGTGAAACAAAGACAGTGAAAGAGAGAGAAATTCTTACAAAATTCGTTCAGGGGCTGTGATGCAATCTGGATTGACCATATCTAGACCCACAGCTGATTGAGACATAAGGGTGGACACTCTTGGGGCTGAGAGGTTCGGTGAGGTTGGGTGAGCCAACGCAGACCCTTTCAAGTAATACTGCATGGTACCCATCCCATGGGTCCCAAATCTCCAGGTTCAAGGGCATCTTCCTACGTCGAAAACAGGCATGAGAAACCCAGAAGATGGTACACGGTGTGATCGGGAAAGGTTTCTAAAACGCACCTCATTTCTCATCTCCTTTGCTCGGGTTCGCCATTCCAGCCGATTTACTAGCCATCTCCCTCCTTGGAGAATCAGCACCTTTAACCTCCTGTTCCGTACAGGTTGCAATTTGTCCTGAGGATGAACGGGAAGAGGGGGAACCAATGAGAGACTAGCTCTAGGTGTTGGGACAGGCACAGGTCACTCTATTTTCCCATCAGGAAGAAGAATTAAGCACAAGCTCAGCCTGCCCCCCAGAACCAGAAGAGGGCCTGAAGCAATCCTGCGCTTTTGCGGCCAGCTCCCAAAAAAGCGAGTTGAAAAATGGAGCTCAGGGGCACTGCAATTCACAAACCTGCAGAGTTTTAAATGATACCTCTCGTCCACAAATATATTAAGGGAAGGCAACGAAGAGGCTTTGAAAGCAAGGCAGAATTGCAGGAAACAGATTTCAGGAGGTAGATTCGAATCGCCTTGAAAGCACATGAAAAGCGGCAAAACGTGGACAATGATGCCCTTGGCCAAAAAGGGCGTATGCGTTTTTTCCTGAATATATTCAGGAAAAAACGCATACGCCCTTTTTGGCCAACCAAGCAACCTGGAAAGGCCAATCAGCGCTCCAAAGAAGTCTCGCTTCCCAGCGGGCAAAAGGGCCATGCGGAAAAAAGTGTCCAAACCAGAAATGCAGGACCGGCCATGGAGAAATGGGAGCCTTGCTACGCTGATGGGTGGGATGTAAATTGCCAACAGCCACTCTGGAGAAGTGTACGGTGTGTTCTGAAACATCTAAAAAACACAGCTTGGAGAGCATAGGGCACTTCCACTCATGGCCGTATAAATTGGGAAAACTAAAAATCAGCAAGACACAGGCACCCCAAAGTTTAGGGCTGCTCTGTGGACAAGAACCCCCACTTCATTACACCTTAAATATCCTAGGAAAGAGAAAAATGGATAAAGAAGTTGTGGTCCTCATGTACAATGGAATATCACTCAGCCATGAAATCAACGTCATAAGGCTAGTAGCAGCACGATGAGTGGATTTAGGTACGATGATTCTAAGTGAAATAAGTCACACAGAAAAAGACACTTATCATAAGATATCACTTAGAGAGGGAATGTAAAAACCGCTACACTTGAACTGAATTGCAAAACAGAACAGAGTCCCACGTTTAGGAAACACACTATGGCTGCTGAACGGGAAAGGTGAGGTGGGGTGATGCATAAAACAAGGGTTTCAAATTAGCTCAGATACCGTTCCATAAACCCAAGATGTAAGAGACAAGACCTATTCCTTTTTCAGTGAACTGGACTCAACACCCCCTATTCACCGCACAAGGATATATCTGACTAGTAAGAATCTTCAAACCTATGTATTGATATCTCTCTGTAAGTGAGTCAAGGGGGTGTAAAGCGGCATAAACACAGCCGTGAAAAGCAGCTAAACCCCATTATAAAAATAAATTACTTTTCAAAACCCGTGAAACAAAGACAGTGAAAGAGAGAGAAATTCTTACAAAATTCGTTCAGGGGCTGTGATGCAACCTGGATTGACCATATCTAGACCCACAGCTGATTGAGACATAAGGGTGGACACTCTTGGGGCTGAGAGGTTCGGTGAGGTTGGGTGAGCCAACGCAGACCCTTTCAAGTAATACTGCATGGTACCCATCCCATGGGTCCCAAATCTCCAGGTTCAAGGGCATCTTCCTACGTCGAAAACAGGCATGAGAAACCCAGAAGATGGTACACCGTGTGATCGGGAAAGGTTTCTAAAACGCACCTCATTTCTCATCTCCTTTGCTCGGGTTCGCCATTCCAGCCGATTTACTAGCCATCTCCCTCCTTGGAGAATCAGCACCTTTAACCTCCTGTTCCGTACAGGTTGCAATTTGTCCTGAGGATGAAGGGGAAGAGGGGGAACCAATGAGAGACTAGCTCTAGGTGTTGGGACAGGCACAGGTCACTCTATTTTCCCATCAGGAAGAAGAATTAAGCACAAGCTCAGCCTGCCCCCCAGAACCAGAAGAGGGCCTGAAGCAATCCTGCGCTTTTGCGGCCAGCTCCCAAAAAAGCGAGTTGAAAAATGGAGCTCAGGGGCACTGCAATTCACAAACCTGCAGAGTTTTAAATGATACCTCTCGTCCACAAATATATTAAGGGAAGGCAACGAAGAGGCTTTGAAAGCAAGGCAGAATTGCAGGAAACAGATTTCAGGAGGTAGATTCGAATCGCCTTGAAAGCACATGAAAAGCGGCAAAACGTGGACAATGATGCCCTTGGCCAAAAAGGGCGTATGCGTTTTTTCCTGAATATATTCAGGAAAAAACGCATACGCCCTTTTTGGCCAGCCAAGCAACCTGGAAAGGCCAATCAGCGCTCCAAAGAAGTCTCGCTTCCCAGCGGGCAAAAGGGCCATGCGGAAAAAAGTGTCCAAACCAGAAATGCAGGACCGGCCATGGAGAAATGGGAGCCTTGCTACGCTGATGGGTGGGATGTAAATTGCCAACAGCCACTCTGGAGAAGTGTACGGTGTGTTCTGAAACATCTAAAAAACACAGCTTGGAGAGCATAGGGCACTTCCACTCATGGGCGTATAAATTGGGAAAACTAAAAATCAGCAAGACACAGGCACCCCAAAGTTTAGGGCTGCTCTGTGGACAAGAACCCCCACTTCATTACACCTTAAATATCCTAGGAAAGAGAAAAATGGATAAAGAAGTTGTAGTCCTCATGTACAATGGAATATCACTCAGCCATGAAATCAACGTCATAAGGGTAGTAGCAGCACGATGAGTGGATTTAGGTATGACGATTCTAAGTGAAATAAGTCACACAGAAAAAGACACTTATCATAAGATATCACTTAGAGAGGGAATGTAAAAACCGCTACACTTGAACTGAATTGCAAAACAGAACAGAGTCCCACGTTTAGGAAACACACTATGGCTGCTGAACGGGAAAGGTGAGGTGGGGTGATGCATAAAACAAGGGTTTCAAATTAGCTCAGATACCGTTCCATAAACCCAATATGTAAGAGACAAGACCTATTCCTTTTTCAGTGAACTGGACTCAACACCCCCTATTCACCGCACAAGAATATATCTGACTAGTAAGAATCTTCAAACCTATGTATTGATATCTCTCTGTAAGTGAGTCAAGGGGGTGTAAAGCGGCATAAACACAGCCGTGAAAAGCAGCTAAACCCCATTATAAAAATAAATTACTTTTCAAAACCCGTGAAACAAAGACAGTGAAAGAGAGAGAAATTCTTACAAAATTCGTTCAGGGGCTGTGATGCAACCTGGATTGACCATATCTAGACCCACAGCTGATTGAGACATAAGGGTGGACACTCTTGGGGCTGAGAGGTTTGGTGAGGTTGGGTGAGCCAACGCAGACCCTTTCAAGTAATACTGCATGGTACCCATCCCATGGGTCCCAAATCTCCAGGTTCAAGGGCATCTTCCTACGTCGAAAACAGGCATGAGAAACCCAGAAGATGGTACACCGTGTGATCGGGAAAGGTTTCTAAAACGCACCTCATTTCTCATCTCCTTTGCTCGGGTTCGCCATTCCAGCCGATTTACTAGCCATCTCCCTCCTTGGAGAATCAGCACCTTTAACCTCCTGTTCCGTACAGGTTGCAATTTGTCCTGAGGATGAAGGGGAAGAGGGGGAACCAATGAGAGACTAGCTCTAGGTGTTGGGACAGGCACAGGTCACTCTATTTTCCCATCAGGAAGAAGAATTAAGCACAAGCTCAGCCTGCCCCCCAGAACCAGAAGAGGGCCTGAAGCAATCCTGCGCTTTTGCGGCCAGCTCCCAAAAAAGCGAGTTGAAAAATGGAGCTCAGGGGCACTGCAATTCACAAACCTGCAGAGTTTTAAATGATACCTCTCGTCCACAAATATATTAAGGGAAGGCAACGAAGAGGCTTTGAAAGCAAGGCAGAATTGCAGGAAACAGATTTCAGGAGGTAGATTCGAATCGCCTTGAAAGCACATGAAAAGCGGCAAAACGTGGACAATGATGCCCTTGGCCAAAAAGGGCGTATGCGTTTTTTCCTGAATATATTCAGGAAAAAACGCATACGCCCTTTTTGGCCAACCAAGCAACCTGGAAAGGCCAATCAGCGCTCCAAAGAAGTCTCGCTTCCCAGCGGGCAAAAGGGCCATGCGGAAAAAAGTGTCCAAACCAGAAATGAAGGACCGGCCATGGAGAAATGGGAGCCTTGCTACGCTGATGGGTGGGATGTAAATTGCCAACAGCCACTCTGGAGAAGTGTACGGTGTGTTCTGAAACATCTAAAAAACACAGCTTGGAGAGCATAGGGCACTTCCACTCATGGGCGTATAAATTGGGAAAACTAAAAATCAGCAAGACACAGGCACCCCAAAGTTTAGGGCTGCTCTGTGGACAAGAACCTCCACTTCATTACACCTTAAATATCCTAGGAAAGAGAAAAATGGATAAAGAAGTTGTGGTCCTCATGTACAATGGAATATCACTCAGCCATGAAATCAACGTCATAAGGCTAGTAGCAGCACGATGAGTGGATTTAGGTACGACGATTCTAAGTGAAATAAGTCACACAGAAAAAGACACTTATCATAAGATATCACTTAGAGAGGGAATGTAAAAACCGCTACACTTGAACTGAATTGCAAAACAGAACAGAGTCCCACGTTTAGGAAACACACTATGGCTGCTGAACGGGAAAGGTGAGGTGGGGTGATGCATAAAACAAGGGTTTCAAATTAGCTCAGATACCGTTCCATAAACCCAATATGTAAGAGACAAGACCTATTCCTTTTTCAGTGAACTGGACTCAACACCCCCTATTCACCGCACAAGAATATATCTGACTAGTAAGAATCTTCAAACCTATATATTGATATCTCTCTGTAAGTGAGTCAAGGGGGTGTAAAGCGGCATAAACACAGCCGTGAAAAGCAGCTAAACCCCATTATAAAAATAAATTACTTTTCAAAACCCGTGAAACAAAGACAGTGAAAGAGAGAGAAATTCTTACAAAATTCGTTCAGGGGCTGTGATGCAACCTGGATTGACCATATCTAGACCCACAGCTGATTGAGACATAAGGGTGGACACTCTTGGGGCTGAGAGGTTCGGTGAGGTTGGGTGAGCCAACGCAGACCCTTTCAAGTAATACTGCATGGTACCCATCCCATGGGTCCCAAATCTCCAGGTTCAAGGGCATCTTCCTACGTCGAAAACAGGCATGAGAAACCCAGAAGATGGTACACCGTGTGATCGGGAAAGGTTTCTAAAACGCACCTCATTTCTCATCTCCTTTGCTCGGGTTCGCCATTCCAGCCGATTTACTAGCCATCTCCCTCCTTGGAGAATCAGCACCTTTAACCTCCTGTTCCGTACAGGTTGCAATTTTTCCTGAGGATGAACGGGAAGAGGGGGAACCAATGAGAGACTAGCTCTAGGTGTTGGGACAGGCACAGGTCACTCTATTTTCCCATCAGGAAGAAGAATTAAGCACAAGCTCAGCCTGCCCCCCAGAACCAGAAGAGGGCCTGAAGCAATCCTGCGCTTTTGCGGCCAGCTCCCAAAAAAGCGAGTTGAAAAATGGAGCTCAGGGGCACTGCAATTCACAAACCTGCAGAGTTTTAAATGATACCTCTCGTCCACAAATATATTAAGGGAAGGCAACGAAGAGGCTTTGAAAGCAAGGCAGAATTGCAGGAAACAGATTTCAGGAGGTAGATTCGAATCGCCTTGAAAGCACATGAAAAGCGGCAAAACGTGGACAATGATGCCCTTGGCCAAAAAGGGCGTATGCGTTTTTTCCTGAATATATTCAGGAAAAAACGCATACGCCCTTTTTGGCCAACCAAGCAACCTGGAAAGGCCAATCAGCGCTCCAAAGAAGTCTCGCTTCCCAGCGGGCAAAAGGGCCATGCGGAAAAAAGTGTCCAAACCAGAAATGAAGGACCGGCCATGGAGAAATGGGAGCCTTGCTACGCTGATGGGTGGGATGTAAATTGCCAACAGCCACTCTGGAGAAGTGTACGGTGTGTTCTGAAACATCTAAAAAACACAGCTTGGAGAGCATAGGGCACTTCCACTCATGGGCGTATAAATTGGGAAAACTAAAAATCAGCAAGACACAGGCACCCCAAAGTTTAGGGCTGCTCTGTGGACAAGAACCCCCACTTCATTACACCTTAAATATCCTAGGAAAGAGAAAAATGGATAAAGAAGTTGTGGTCCTCATGTACAATGGAATATCACTCAGCCATGAAATCCACGTCATAAGGCTAGTAGCAGCACGATGAGTGGATTTAGGTACGACGATTCTAAGTGAAATAAGTCACACAGAAAAAGACACTTATCATAAGTTATCACTTAGAGAGGGAATGTAAAAATCGCTACACTTGAACTGAATTGCAAAACAGAACAGAGTCCCACGTTTAGGAAACACACTATGGCTGCTGAACGGGAAAGGTGAGGTGGGGTGATGCATAAAACAAGGGTTTCAAATTAGCTCAGATACCGTTCCATAAACCCAATATGTAAGAGACAAGACCTATTCCTTTTTCAGTGAACTGGACTCAACACCCCCTATTCACCGCACAAGAATATATCTGACTAGTAAGAATCTTCAAACCTATATATTGATATCTCTCTGTAAGTGAGTCAAGGGTGTGTAAAGCGGCATAAACACAGCCGTGAAAAGCAGCTAAACCCCATTATAAAAATAAATTACTTTTCAAAACCCGTGAAACAAAGACAGTGAAAGAGAGAGAAATTCTTACAAAATTCGTTCAGGGGCTGTGATGCAACCTGGATTGACCATATCTAGACCCACAGCTGATTGAGACATAAGGGTGGACACTCTTGGGGCTGAGAGGTTCGGTGAGGTTGGGTGAGCCAACGCAGACCCTTTCAAGTAATACTGCATGGTACCCATCCCATGGGTCCCAAATCTCCAGGTTCAAGGGCATCTTCCTACGTCGAAAACAGGCATGAGAAACCCAGATGATGGTACACGGTGTGATCGGGAAAGGTTTCTAAAACGCACCTCATTTCTCATCTCCTTTGCTCGGGTTCGCCATTCCAGCCGATTTACTAGCCATCTCCCTCCTTGGAGAATCAGCACCTTTAACCTCCTGTTCCGTACAGGTTGCAATTTGTCCTGAGGATGAAGGGGAAGAGGGGGAACCAATGAGAGACTAGCTCTAGGTGTTGGGACAGGCACAGGTCACTCTATTTTCCCATCAGGAAGAAGAATTAAGCACAAGCTCAGCCTGCCCCCCAGAACCAGAAGAGGGCCTGAAGCAATCCTGCGCTTTTGCGGCCAGCTCCCAAAAAAGCGAGTTGAAAAATGGAGCTCAGGGGCACTGCAATTCACAAACCTGCAGAGTTTTAAATGATACCTCTCGTCCACAAATATACTAAGGGAAGGAAAGGAAGAGGCTTTGAAAGCAAGGCAGAATTGCAGGAAACAGATTTCAGGAGGTAGATTCGAATCGCCTTGAAAGCACATGAAAAGCGGCAAAACGTGGACAATGATGCCCTTGGCCAAAAAGGGCGTATGCGTTTTTTCCTGAATATATTCAGGAAAAAACGCATACGCCCTTTTTGGCCAACCAAGCAACCTGGAAAGGCCAATCAGCGCTCCAAAGAAGTCTCGCTTCCCAGCGGGCAAAAGGGCCATGCGGAAAAAAGTGTCCAAACCAGAAATGCAGGACCGGCCATGGAGAAATGGGAGCCTTGCTACGCTGATGGGTGGGATGTAAATTGACAACAGCCACTCTGGAGAAGTGTACGGTGTGTTCTGAAACATCTAAAAAACACAGCTTGGAGAGCATAGGGCACTTCCACTCATGGCCGTATAAATTGGGAAAACTAAAAATCAGCAAGACACAGGCACCCCAAAGTTTAGGGCTGCTCTGTGGACAAGAACCCCCACTTCATTACACTTTAAATATCCTAGGAAAGAGAAAAATGGATAAAGAAGTTGTGGTCCTCATGTACAATGGAATATCACTCAGCCATGAAATCAACGTCATAAGGCTAGTAGCAGCACGATGAGTGGATTTAGGTACGACGATTCTAAGTGAAATAAGTCACACAGAAAAAGACACTTATCATAAGATATCACTTAGAGAGGGAATGTAAAAACCGCTACACTTGAACTGAATTGCAAAACAGAACAGAGTCCCACGTTTAGGAAACACACTATGGCTGCTGAACGGGAAAGGTGAGGTGGGGTGATGCATAAAACAAGGGTTTCAAATTAGCTCAGATACCGTTCCATAAACCCAATATGTAAGAGACAAGACCTATTCCTTTTTCAGTGAACTGCACTCAACACCCCCTATTCACCGCACAAGAATATATCTGACTAGTAAGAATCTTCAAACCTATGTATTGATATCTCTCTGTAAGTGAGTCAAGGGGGTGTAAAGCGGCATAAACACAGCCGTGAAAAGCAGCTAAACCCCATTATAAAAATAAATTACTTTTCAAAACCCGTGAAACAAAGACAGTGAAAGAGAGAGAAATTCTTACAAAATTCGTTCAGGGGCTGTGATGCAACCTGGATTGACCATATCTAGACCCACAGCTGATTGAGACATAAGGGTGGACACTCTTGGGGCTGAGAGGTTCGGTGAGGTTGGGTGAGCCAACGCAGACCCTTTCAAGTAATACTGCATGGTACCCATCCCATGGGTCCCAAATCTCCAGGTTCAAGGGCATCTTCCTACGTCGAAAACAGGCATGAGAAACCCAGAAGATGGTACACGGTGTGATCGGGAAAGGTTTCTAAAACGCACCTCATTTCTCATCTCCTTTGCTCGGGTTCGCCATTCCAGCCGATTTACTAGCCATCTCCCTCCTTGGAGAATCAGCACCTTTAACCTCCTGTTCCGTACAGGTTGCAATTTGTCCTGAGGACGAACGGGAAGAGGGCGAACCAATGAGAGACTAGCTCTAGGTGTTGGGACAGGCACAGGTCACTCTATTTTCCCATCAGGAAGAAGAATTAACCACAAGCTCAGCCTGCCCCCCCAGAACCAGAAGAGGGCCTGAAGCAATCCTGCACTTTTGCGGCCAGCTCCCAAAAAAGCGAGTTGAAAAATGGAGCTCATGGGCACTGCAATTCACAAACCTGCAGAGTTAAAAATGGTAACTCTCGTCCACAAATATATTGAGGGAAGGCAACGAAGAGGATTTGAAAGCAAGGCAGAATTGCAGGAACCAGATTTCAGGAGGTAGATTCGAATCGCCTTGAAAGCACATGAAAAGCGGCAAAACGTGGACAACGATGCCCTTGGCCAAAAAGGGCGTATGCGTTTTTTCCTGAATATATTCAGGAAAAAACGCATACGCCCTTTTTGGCCAACCAAGCAATCTGGAAAGGCAAATCAGCGCTCCAAAGAAGTCTCGCTTCCCATCGGGCAAAAGGGCCATGCGGAAAAATGTGTCCAAACCAGAAATGCAGGACCGGCCATGGAGAAATGGGAGCCTTGCTACGCTGATGGGCCGGATGTAAATTGCCAACAGCCACTCTGGAGAAGAGTACGGTGTGTCCTGAGACATCTAAAAAACACAGCTTAGAGAGTATAGGGCACTTCCACTCATGGGCGTATAAATTGGGAAAACTAAAATCAGCAAGACACAGGCACACCAAAGTTTAGGGCTGCTCTGTTGACAAACACCCCCACTTCATTACACCTTAAATATCCTAGGAAAGAGAAAAATGGATAAAGAAGTTGTGGTCCTCATGTATAATGGAATATCACTCAGCCATGAAATCAACGTCATAAGGCTAGTAGCAGCACGATGAGTGGATTTAGGTCCGACGATTCTAAGTGAAATAAGTAACACAGAAACAGACACTTATCATAAGATATCACTTATAGAGGGAATGTAAAAACCGCTACACTTGAACTGAATTACAAAACAGAACAGAGTCACACGTTCAGAAAACACACTATGGCTGCTGAAGCGGAAAGGTGAGGTGGGGTGATGCATAAAACAAGGGTTTCAAATTAGCTCAGATACCGTTCCATAAACCCAATATGTAATAGACAAGACCTACTCCTTGCTCAGTGAACTGGACTCAACACCCCCTATTCACCGCACAAGAATATATCTGACTAGTAAGAATCGTCAAACCTATGTACTGATATCTCTCTGTAAGTGAGTCAAGGGGGTGTAAAGCGGCATAAACACAGCCGTGAAAAGCAGCTAAACCCCATTATAAAAATAAATTACTTTTCCAAACCCGTGAAACAAAGACAGTGGAAGAGAGAGAAATTCTTACAAAATTCGTTCAGGGGCTGTGATGGAACCTGGATTGACCATAACTAGACCCACAGCTGATTGAGACATAAGGGTGGACACTCTTGGGGCTGAAAGGTTTGGTGAGGTTGGGTGAGCCAACGCAGACCCTTTAAAGTAATACTGCATGGTACCCATCCCATGGGTCCCAAATCTCTAGGTTAAAGGGCATCTTCCTACATCGAAAACATGCATGAGAAACCCAGAAGATGGTACACCATGTGATCGGGAAAGGTTTCTAAAACGCACCTCATTTCTCATCTCCTTGTGCTCGGGTTCGCCATTCCAGCCGCTTTACTAGCCATCTCCCTCCTTGGAGAATCAGCACCTTTAACCTCCTGTTCCGTACAGGTTGCAATTTGTCCTGAGGATGAACGGGAAGAGGGCGAACCAATGAGAGACTAGCTCTAGGTGTTGGGACAGGCACAGGTCACTCTATTTTCCCATAAGGAAGAAGAATTAACCACAAGCTCAGCCTGCCCCCCAGAACCAGAAGAGGGCCTGAAGCAATCCTGCACTTTTGCGTCCAGCTCCCAAAAAAGCGAGTTGAAAAATGGAGCTCATGGGCACTGCAATTCACAAACCTGCAGAGTTAAAAATGATAACTCTCGTCCACAAATATATTGAGGGAAGGCAACGAAGAGGATTTGAATGCAAGGCCGAATTCCAGGAAAAAGTTTTCAGGAGGTAGATTCGAATAAGCTTCAAAGCACATGAAAAGAGGCAAAACGTGGACAACGATGCCCTTGGCCAAAAAGGGCATATGCGTTTTTTCCTGAATATATTCAGGAAAAAACGCATACACCCTTTTTGGCCAACCAAGCAATCTGGAAAGGCAAATCAGCGCTCCAAAGAAGTCTCGCTTCCCATCGGGCAAAAGGGCCATGCGGAAAAATGTGTCAAAACCAGAAATGCAGGACCGGCCATGGAGAAATGGGAGCCTTGCTACGCTGATGGGTGGGATGTAAATTGCCAACAGCCACTCTGGAGAAGTGTACGGTGTGTTCTGAAACATCTAAAAAACACAGCTTGGAGAGCATAGGGCACTTCCACTCATGGGCGTATAAATTGGGAAAACTAAAAATCAGCAAGACACAGGCACCCCAAAGTTTAGGGCTGCTCTGTTGACAAGAACCCCCACTTCATTACACCTTAAATATCCTAGGAAAGAGAAAAATGGATAAAGAAGTTGTGGTCCTCATGTACAATGGAATATCACTCAGCCATAAAATCAACGTCATAAGGCTAGTAGCAGCACGATGAGTGGATTTAGGTACGACGATTCTAAGTGAAATAAGTCACACAGAAAAAGACACTTATCATAAGATACCACTTAGAGAGGGAATGTAAAAACCGTTACACTTGAACTGAATTACAAAACAGAACAGAGTCACACGTTGAGAAAACACACTATGGCTGCTGAACGGGAAAGGTGAGGTGGGGTGATGCATAAAACAAGGGTTTCAAATTAGCTCAGATACCGTTCCATAAACCCAATATGTAATAGACAAGACCTACTCCTTGCTCAGTGAAATGGACTCAACACCCCCTATTCACCGCACAAGAATATATCTGACTAGTAAAAATCTTCAAACCTATGTATTGATATCTCTCTGTAAGTGAGTCAAGAGGGTGTAAAGCGGCATAAACACAGCCGTGAAAAGCAGCTAAACCCCATTATAAAAATAAATTACTTTTCAAAACCCGTGAAACAAAGACAGTGAAAGAGAGAGAAATTCTTACACATTTCGTTCAGGGGCTGTGATGCAACCTGGATTGACCATATCTAGACCCACAGCTGATTGAGACATAAGGGTGGACACTCTTGGGGCTGAGAGGTTTGGTGAGGTTGGGTGAGCCAACGCAGACCCTTTAAAGTAATACTGCATGGTACTCATCCCATGGGTCCCAAATCTCCAGGTTCCAGGGCATCTTCCTACATCGAAAACATGCATGAGAAGCCCAGAAGATGGTACACCGTGTGATCGGGAAAGGTTTCTAAAACGCACCTCATTTCTCATCTCCTTGTGCTCGGGTTCGCCATTCCAGCCACTTTACTAGCCATCTCCCTCCTTGGAGAATCAGCACCTTTAACCTCCTGTTCCGTACAGGTTGCAATTTGTCCTGAGGACGAACGGGAAGAGGGCGAACCAATGAGAGACTAGCTCTAGGTGTTGGGACAGGCACAGGTCACTCTATTTTCCCATCAGGAAGAAGAATTAACCACAAGCTCAGCCTGCCCCCCCAGAACCAGAAGAGGGCCTGAAGCAATCCTGCACTTTTGCGGCCAGCTCCCAAAAAAGCGAGTTGAAAAATGGAGCTCATGGGCACTGCAATTCACAAACCTGCAGAGTTAAAAATGATAACTCTCGTCCACAAATATATTGAGGGAAGGCAACGAAGAGGATTTGAAAGCAAGGCAGAATTGCAGGAAACAGATTTCAGGAGGTAGATTCGAATCGCCTTGAAAGCACATGAAAAGCGGCAAAACGTGGACAACGATGCCCTTGGCCAAAAAGGGCGTATGCGTTTTTTCCTGAATATATTCAGGAAAAAACGCATACGCCCTTTTTGGCCAACCAAGCAATCTGGAAAGGCTAATCAGCGCTCCAAAGAAGTCTCGCTTCCCATCGGGCAAAAGGGCCATGCGGAAAAATGTGTCCAAACCAGAAATGCAGGACCGGCCATGGAGAAATGGGAGCCTTGCTACGCTGATGGGCGGGATGTAAATTGCCAACAGCCACTCTGGAGAAGAGTACGGTGTGTCCTGAGACATCTAAAAAACACAGCTTAGAGAGTATAGGGCACTTCCACTCATGGGCGTATAAATTGGGAAAACTAAAATCAGCAAGACACAGGCACACCAAAGTTTAGGGCTGCTCTGTTGACAAACACCCCCACTTCATTACACCTTAAATATCCTAGGAAAGAGAAAAATGGATAAAGAAGTTGTGGTCCTCATGTATAATGGAATATCACTCAGCCATGAAATCAACGTCATAAGGCTAGTAGCAGCACGATGAGTGGATTTAGGTCCGACGATTCTAAGTGAAATAAGTAACACAGAAACAGACACTTATCATAAGATATCACTTATAGAGGGAATGTAAAAACCGCTACACTTGAACTGAATTACAAAACAGAACAGAGTCACACGTTCAGAAAACACACTATGGCTGCTGAAGCGGAAAGGTGAGGTGGGGTGATGCATAAAACAAGGGTTTCAAATTAGCTCAGATACCGTTCCATAAACCCAATATGTAATAGACAAGACCTACTCCTTGCTCAGTGAACTGGACTCAACACCCCCTATTCACCGCACAAGAATATATCTGACTAGTAAGAATCGTCAAACCTATGTACTGATATCTCTCTGTAAGTGAGTCAAGGGGGTGTAAAGCGGCATAAACACAGCCGTGAAAAGCAGCTAAACCCCATTATAAAAATAAATTACTTTTCAAAACCCGTGAAACAAAGACAGTGGAAGAGAGAGAAATTCTTACAAAATTCGTTCAGGGGCTGTGATGGAACCTGGATTGACCATAACTAGACCCACAGCTGATTGAGACATAAGGGTGGACACTCTTGGGGCTGAAAGGTTTGGTGAGGTTGGGTGAGCCAACGCAGACCCTTTAAAGTAATACTGCATGGTACCCATCCCATGGGTCCCAAATCTCTAGGTTAAAGGGCATCTTCCTACATCGAAAACATGCATGAGAAACCCAGAAGATGGTACACCTTGTGATCGGGAAAGGTTTCTAAAACGCACCTCATTTCTCATCTCCTTGTGCTCGGGTTCGCCATTCCAGCCGCTTTACTAGCCATCTCCCTCCTTGGAGAATCAGCACCTTTAACCTCCTGTTCCGTACAGGTTGCAATTTGTCCTGAGGATGAACGGGAAGAGGGCGAACCAATGAGAGACTAGCTCTAGGTGTTGGGACAGGCACAGGTCACTCTATTTTCCCATCAGGAAGAAGAATTAACCACAAGCTCAGCCTGCCCCCCAGAACCAGAAGAGGGCCTGAAGCAATCCTGCACTTTTGCGTCCAGCTCCCAAAAAAGCGAGTTGAAAAATGGAGCTCATGGGCACTGCAATTCACAAACCTGCAGAGTTAAAAATGATAACTCTCGTCCACAAATATATTGAGGGAAGGCAACGAAGAGGATTTGAATGCAAGGCCGAATTCCAGGAAAAAGTTTTCAGGAGGTAGATTCGAATAAGCTTCAAAGCACATGAAAAGAGGCAAATCGTGGACAACGATGCCCTTGGCCAAAAAGGGCGTATGCGTTTTTTCCTGAATATATTCAGGAAAAAACGCATACGCCCTTTTTGGCCAACCAAGCAATCTGGAAAGGCAAATCAGCGCTCCAAAGAAGTCTCGCTTCCCATCGGGCAAAAGGGCCATGCGGAAAAATGTGTCAAAACCAGAAATGCAGGACCGGCCATGGAGAAATGGGAGCCTTGCGACGCTGATGGGCGGGATGTAAATTGCCAACAGCCACTCTGGAGAAGTGTACGGTGTGTCCTGAAACATCTAAAAAACACAGCTTAGAGAGCATAGGGCACTTCCACTCATGGGCGTATAAATTGGGAAAACTAAAAATCAGCAAGACGCAGGCACTCCAAAGTTTACGGCTGTTCTATAGACAGGAACCTCCACTTTATTACACCTTAAATATCATAAGAAAGAGTAAAATGGATAAAGAAGTTGTGTTCCTCATGTACAATGGAATATCACTCAGCCATGAAATCAACGTCATAAGGCTAGTAGCAGCATGATGAGTGGATTTAGGTCCGACGATTCTAAGTGAAATAAGTCACACAGAAAAAGACACTTATCATAAGATATCACTTATAGAGGGAATGTAAAAACCGCTACACTTGAACTGAATTACAAAACAGAACAGAATCACACGTTTAGAAAACATACTATGGCTGCTGAACGGGAAAGGTGAGGTGGGGTGATGCATAAAACAAGGGTTTCAAATTAGCTCAGATACCGTTCCATAAACCCAATATGTAATAGACAAGACCTATTCCTTGCTCAGTGAACTGGACTCAACACCCCCTATTCACCGCACAAGAATATATCTGACTAGTAAGAATCTTCAAACCTATGTATTGATATCTCTCTGTAAGTGAGTCAAGTGGGTGTAAAGCGGCATAAACACAGCAGTGAAAAGCAGCTAAACCCCATTATAAAAATAAACTACTTTTAAATACCCATGAAACAAAGACGTTGAAAGACAGAGAAATTCTCACACAATTCATTCAGGGGCTGTGATGCAACCTAGATTGACCATATCTAGATCCACAGCTGGATGAGACATAAGGGTGGACACTTTTGGGGCTGAAGCCTCCTTCCCTAGTTACCAGATTGGGGAATGTGGAAAGGCTGCCGCCCTCCGGCCGTTACCTGCCAAAGCAGCTTTCAAATCTGTGCTAATGGTCACTTCATATGAACAAGTACTTCAGGGCTGTAAATGGAACCTGCCTTCAAAATGTCTTGAGGGAGATAATGGCCAAAAATTTTCAAAATGTGACACTTACTTTAATAAAACACTTTGAAGAACTAAGCTGTAATCCCAGTTTGATAAATAGAAAGGGCATGCTTTAAAGCTCAATTTCAACAGATTTTGGGACACATGCAAATTCAACCACAGAGAGGTATCAGCTCGCACCTGTTAGAATAACCATCAGCAAGAGAACTACAAACAATAAATATTGAAGGTGTTTTGGAGAAATGCATACCCTCAATTTTAAGTGGGACGTAACCTGGAAAGAGCCACTAATGAGAACTGAATGGTGGTGCCTTTAAAACGTACACACTGAGCTACCATATGATACAGCAAGCCCACTCCTTGGCCTATAACATAAGAAGATAGAACTGGAAAGACACAGCCAAGCAAATATGCATTGCAGCAGTATTACAATAGCCAAGACATGGAGGCAACCAGAAAGTCCATCAAGAGGTGCGTGGCCAAAGAAGAACTGGTACACGTACAGATGGAATATTAGCCAGGGAAAAAAATGAAACAATGCCATTTGCAGCACCATGTATGATTCTTGAGGTAATCAGGCAAATTGTACTAAGTCAGAAAGCCAAAGACACATATCCTATAATATCACTTATAGGTCTTAGCTAAAAATTCATACCAATGAAGATATTTCCACAGAGAAATGCAATCACAGATTCATTAAACAAACTTATGGTTCAGCAAATGGATAGGTGTGAGGATTGGATACATTCGGATATTGGGGTTAAGATAGATATAGAAACACATGTGAAATATGTAATCACCAAAGACCTATGTAATACCAAGACAAGACTGCTCAACATTGTGTCATAACCTACATGGGAAAATGATGCAAAGAAGAATAGATATATGTATATGTTTAAAAGAACCACATCTTGCACACCTAGAAGAAACAAAACATTTTAATCAAATTTGCTCTGACAAAAAATAAAAATTAAATTAAAAAAAGAACAAGAAGTAATGAGACATAAACTTAAGGGGCTTTTTGCTGGCACATTGCATTCTAATTTACAACCAGAACATGACTTCCATTAAGGCTCTGTCATCACTAATAAAGCAGCTTTATAAGCAATGTTGAAGGTAGCTTAAAAGAAGTCTCACTAATTATTGATAGTAACAAGGAAACAAAGAAAAGTAAAAATCTCACTGCAAAAAGTATACATAGGGTAAGGATAGTAGATCAAACACTTATTAAACTTCTGTAAAGAATAAAAGACAACAGTAGTATGTTTTTTTAAAAAGAGAGGGCCCAAATAAATCTGAAATGAAAGAGATGATGTTACAACAGACAGACACCACAGAAATACAAAGCATCCTAAGATACACACAGGGTAACTCAGGGCTCAGACTGGACAGAGCCCACTCTCCAGTCCCTTGTACATGACTTACAGGAGCCTCAGGAACTGAGGAGGGGTTCCCTGAGGAGAGGCTCAAGATAGAATATGGTAGGCATTAACATGACTGCATTCATCTTAAACATGCCTGAACTACATTCACACGAGATGATTTTGTCCTGTATGTACATCGGCACCTCTAGTCGGAACTGCAGATCTTTGGCTTCAACACCTCTACTGACAACATTAGCTTCACCTGCTGTGGACCGTCTCCTATAGGATTTCTAGAACCACAAAACATCGAAGCTTCACAGGACCCAGAGTCTGTGTGACTCCACGCAGAGTCTCAGAGTCTCAACTCCACTCAGATACTCCACTCTTGGAGGGCACACACAAAGTAGTGTGCACATCAGGACCCAGGGGAAGAAGCAGTGACCCTGTAGGAGAATGACCAGAACTACCTGCTACTTTTAGAGGGTCTCCTGCAGAGGCAGGTGGTGGCTGTGGCTCACCGTGAGGACAATGACACTGGCAGCAGAAGTTCTGGGAAATACTCCTTGGTGTGAGCCCTCCCAGAGTCTGCCATTAGCCCCACCAAGAGCAAGGTAGGCTCCAGTGCTGGGTCGCCTCAGGCCAAACAACCAACAGGGAGGGAACCCAGCCCCATGCATCAGCAGACAAGCGGATTAAACTTTTTATTAAAGTTTTATTTAATCCGCAGACAAGCGGATTAAAGCTCTGCCCACCAAAGCAACACCCAGCTCTACCCACCACCAGTCTCTCCCATCAGGAAGCTTGCACAAGCCTCTAAGATAGACTCATCCACCAGAGAGCAGACAGCAGAAGCAAGAAGAACTACAATTCTGCATCCTGTGGAAGGAAAACCACATTCACAGAAAGATAGACAAAATGAAAAGGCAGAGGACTTTATACCAGATCAAAGAACAAGATAAAACCCCAGAAAAAAAAAAAAACGAAATGACGTGGAGATAGGGAACCTTCCAGAAAAAGAATTCAGAATAATGATAGTGAAGTTGAGCCAAGACCTTGGAAAAAGAAAGGAGGCAAAGATCGAGAAGACACAAGAAATGCTTAACAAAGACCTAGAAGAATTAAGGAACAAACACCTAGAAGAATTAAAGAACAAACAAACAGAGGTGAACAATGTAATAACTGAAATGAAAAATATACTAGAAGGAATCAGTAGCAGAATAACTGTGGCAGAAGAACGGATAAGTGACCTGGAAGACAGAAAGGTGGAAATCACTGCCATGGAACAGAATAAAGAAAAAGAATGAAAATAAATGAAGACACCCCAAGAGTCCTCTGGGACAACATTAAACACAACAACATTCGCATGATAGGGATCCCAGAAGGAGAAGAGAGAGAAAGGACCCGAGAATATATTTGAAGAGATTATGGTCAAAAACTTCCCTAGCACGGGAAAAGAAATAGCCACCCAAGTCCAGAAGCACAGAGAGTCCCAGGCAGGATAAACCGAAGGAGAAAAATGACAAGACACATAGTAATCAAATTGACAAAAATTAATGACAAAGAAAAATTATTGAAAGCAGCAAGGGAAAAATGACAAATAACATACAAGGGAACTCCCATAAGGATAACAGCTGATTTCTCAGCAGAATATCTACAAGCCAGAAGGGAGTGGCATGATCAATTTAAAGTGATGAAAGGGAAGAACCTACAACCAAGAGTACTCCACCCTGCAAAGATCTCATTCAGATTTGATGGAGAAATCAAAAGCCCTACAGACAAGCAAAAGCTAAGAGAATTCAGCACCATGAAACCAGCTTTACACCAAATGCTAAAGGAACTTCTCTAAGTGGGAAACACAAGAGAAGAAAAGGACCCACCAAGACAACCCCATAACAATTAAGAAAATAGTAATAGGAACATACATATCGATAATTACCTTAAACGTGAATGCACTAAATGTTCCAACCAAAAGACACAGGCTCGCTGAATGGATACAAAAACAAGACCCATATATATGCTGTCTACAAGAGACCCATTTCAGACCTAGGGACACATACAGACTGAAAGTGAGGCGATGGAAAAATATACTCTATGCAAATGAAAATCAAAAGAAAGCTGGAGTAGCAATACTCATATCAGATAAAATAGACTTTAAAATAAAGAATGCTACAAGAGACAAGGAAAGACACTACATAATGGTCAAGGGATCAATCCAAGAAGAAGATATAACAATTATAAATATATATGTACCCAACATAGGAGCACCTCAATGTATAAGGCAACTGCTAACAGCTATAAAAGAGGAAATCAACAGTAACACAATAATAGTGGGGGACTTTAACAGCTCACTTACACCAGTGGAGATCAGCCAGACAGAAAATTAATAAGGAAACACAAGCTTTAAATGACACAATAGACCAGATAGAGTTAATTGATATTTATAGGACATTCCATCCAAAAACAGCAGATTACACGTTCTTCTTAACTGCACACGGAACATTCTCCAGGATAGATCACATCTTGGGTCACAAAGCCTCAGTAAATTTAAGAAAACTGAAATCATGTCAAGCAGCTGTTCCGACCACAATGCTATGAGATTAGAAATCAATTACACGGAAAAAAACCGTAAAAAACACAAACACATGGAGGCTAAACAATACGTTACTAAATAACCAAGAGATCACTGAAGAAATCAAAGAGGAAATCAAAAACTACCTAGAGACAAATGACAACAAAAACACGATGATCCAAAACCTATGGGATGCGGCAAAAGCAGTTCTAAGAGGGAAGTTTATAGCAATACAAGCCTACCTCAAGAAACAAGAAAAATCTCAAATAAACAATCTAACCTTACACCTAGAGGAACTAGAGAAAGAAGAACAAAACCCAAAGTTAGTAGAAGGAAAGAAATCTTAAAGATCAGAGCAGAAATAAATGAAATAGAAACAAAGAAAACGAAAGCAAAAATCAATAAACCTAAAAGCTGGTTCTTTGAGAAGATAAGCAATAATGATCAACCTTTAGCCAGACTCAAGAAAAAGAGGGAGAGGACTCAAATCAACAAAATTAGAAGTGAAAAAGGAGAAGTTACAACAGACACCACAGGAATACAAAGCATCCTAAGAGACTACTACACGCAACTCTATGCCAATAAAATGGACAACCTGGAAGAAATGGACAAATTCTTAGAAAGGGATAACCTTCCAAGACTGAACCAGGAAGAAATAGAAAATATGAACAAACCTATCACAAGCAATGAATTTGAAACTGTGATTAAAAATCTTCCAACAAACAAAAGTCCAGAACCAGATGGCATCACAGGTGAATTCTATCAAACATTAGGGAAGAGCTAACACCCAACCTTCTCAAATTCTTCAAAACAATTGCAGGGGAAGGAACACTCCCAAACTCATTCTATGAGACCACCATCACCCTGATACCAAAATCAGACAGAGATACTACACGGAAAGAAAATTATAGACCAATATCACTGATGAATATAGATGTAAAAATCCTCAACCAAATACTAGCAAACAGAATCAAACAACACATTAAAAGGATCATACACCATGATCAAGTGGGGTGTATCCCAGGGATGCAAGGATTCTTCAATATACACAAATCAATGTGATACACCATATTAACAAATTGTAGAATAAAACCATATGATCATCTCAATAGATGAAGGAAAAGATTTTGTGAAAATTCAACACCCATTTACGATAAAAACTCTGCAGAGTGTGGGCATAGAGGGAAACTACCTCAACATAATAAAGGTCATATATGACAAACCCGCAGCAAACACCATTCTCAATGGTGAAAAACTGCAAGCGTTTCCTCTAAGATCAGGAACAAGACGAGGATGTCCACTCTCACCACTGCTATTCAACATAGTTTTGGAAGTCCTAGCCATGGCAATCAGAGAAGAAAAAGAAATAAAAGGAATACAAAAAGGAAAAGAAGGAGTACAATTGTCACTGTTTGCAGATGACATGATATCATAGATAGAGAATCCTAAAGATGCCACCAGAAAACCACTGGAGCTAATCAATGAATCTGGTAAAGTTGCAGGATACAAAATTAATGCACAGAAATTGCTTGCATTCCTATACACTAACAATGAAAGATCAGAAAGAGAAATTAAGGAAACAATCCCATTACCACTGCAACAAAAAGAATAAAATACCTAGGAATAAACCTACCTAAGGAAGTAAAAGACCTGTACTCAGAAAACTATAAGACGCTGATGAAAGAAATCAAAGATGATATAAACAGATGGAGACATATACCATGTTCTTGGATTAGAAGAATCAATATTGTGAAAATGACTGTACTACCCAAAGCAATCTACAGATTTAATGCAATCCCGATCAAAATACTTTTGGCATTTTCTACAGAACAAGAAAAAAAAATCTTAAAATTTGTAGGGAGACACAAAAGACCCTGGATAGCCAAAGCAGTCTTGAGGGGGAAAAAAAAGAGCTGGAGGAATCAGACTTCCAGACTTCAGACTATATTACAAAGCTACAGTAATCAGATAATATGGTACTGACACAAAAACAGAAATATAGGTCAATAGAACAGGATAGAAAGCACAGAGATAAACCCACATACCTATGGTTAACTAATCTATGACAAAGGAGGCAAGGGTATACAACGGAGAAAAGACAGTGTCTTCAGTAAGTGGTGCTGGGAAAACTGGACAGCTACATGTAAAAGAATGAAATTAGAACACTCCCTAATACCATACACAAAAATAAACTCAAAATGGATTAGAGACCTAAATATAAGACCAGCCACTATAAAACTCTTAGAGGAAAACATAAGCAGAACAGTCTATGACATAAATCACAGCAAGATCCTTTTTGACCCACCTCCTAGAGAAATGGAAATAAAAACAAAAATTAAAAAATGGGACCTAATGAAACATAAATTCTTTTGCACAGCAAAGGAAAACATAAGCAAGATGAAAAGACAACCATCAGAATGGGAGAAAATATTTTCAAATGAAGCAAATGGCAAAGGATTAATCTCCAAAAAGCAGCTCATGTAGCTCAATATCACAAAACCAAACAACCCAATCCAAAAATGGGCAGAAGACCTAAATAGACATTTCTCCAAAGAAGATATACAGGTTGCCAACAAACACATGAAAGGATGCTGAACATCACTAATCATTAGAGAAATGCAAATCAAAACTACAGCGAGGTATCACCTCACACCAGTCAGAATGGCCATCATCAAAAAATCTACCAACAATAAATGCTGGAGAGGCATTAATTGGAGAAAAGGGAACCCTCTTGCACTGTTGGTGGGAATGTAAATTGATATAGCCACTAGGGAGAACGGTATGAAGGTTCCTTAAATACTAAAAATAGAACTACCATACAACCCAGCAAACCCACTCCTGGACATTTACCCTGAGAAAACCATAATTCAAAAAGAGTCATGTACCACAATGTTCACTGTAGCTCTATTTACAATAGCCAGGACATGGAAGCAACCTAAGTGTCCATCAACAGACAAATGGATAAAGAAGATGTGGCACATATATACAGTGGAACATGATTCAGCCATAAAAAGAAACGAAATTGAGTTATTTTTAGTGAGGTGGATGGATCTAGAGTCTGTCCTACAGAGTGAAGTAAGTCAGAAAGGGAAAAACAAACACTGTATGCTAACACATATATATGGAACCTAAAAAAAAAAGTTTATGTAGAACCTAGGGGCAGGAAAGGATTAAGGACACAGACGTAGAGAAAGGACTTGAGGACATGGGGAGGGGGAAGGGTAAGCTGGGACAAAGTGAGAGAGTGGTATGGACATATATACACTACCAAATGTAAAATTGATAGCTACTGGGAAGCAGCCACATAGCACAGGGAGATCAGCTCTGTGCTTTGTGACCACCTAAAAGGGTGGGATAAGGGAGTGAGAGGGAGGTGCAAGAGGGAGGGGATATGGTGTTATATGTATACGCATAGCTGATTCACTTTTTTATACAGCAGAAACTAACACACAATTGTAAAGCAATTATACTCCAATAAAGATGTAAAAGAAAAAAAAAAAAAGAAAGCCCAGAGATAAACCTACACACCTATGACCCACTAATCTATGACAAAGGAGGCAAGGATATACAATGGAGAAAAGACAGTCTCTTCAATAAGTGGTGCTGGGAAAAATGGACAGCTACATGTAAAAGAATGAAATTAGAACACTCCCTAACACCATACACAAAAAATAAACTCAAAATGCATTAGAGACCAAAATGTAAGACCGGACACTATAAAACTCTTAGAGGAAAACATAGGAAGAATACTCTTTGACATAAATCACAGCAAGGTCTTTTTTGATCCACCTCCTAGAGTAATGGAATAAAAAACAATAATAAACAAATGGGAGCAAATGAAACCTAAAAGCTTTTGCAAAGCAAAGGAAACTACAAACAAGACGAAAAGACAACCCTCAGAATGGGAGAAAATATTTGCAAACGAATCAATGGACAAAAGATTAATCTCCAATGTATATAAACAGCTCATGCAGCTCAACAGTAAAAAAACAAACAACCCAATCCAAAAATGGGCAGATGACGTAAATAGACATTTGTCCCAAGAAGACATACAGATGACCAAGAAGCACATGAAAAGCTGCTCAACATCACTAATTATTAGAGAAATATAAACCAAAACTACCATGAGTTATCACCTCACACGAGTTAGAATGGGCATCATCAGAAAATCTACAAACAACAAATGCTGGAGAGGGTGTGGAGAAAAGGGAACCCTCTTACACTATTTGTGGGAATGTAAGTTGATACAGTCACTATGGAGAACAGTATGGAGGTTCCTTAAAAAACTAAATATAGAATTACCATATGACCCAGCAATCCCACTACTGGCCATATACCCAGAGAAAACCATAATTCAAAAAGACATATTCAAAAAAAAAAAAAAGACATATTCACCACAATGTTCACTGCAGCACTATTTACAATAGCCAGGTCATGGAAGCAACCTAAGTGCCCATAGACAGACGAACGGAAAAGATGTGCTACATATATAAAATGCAATATTTCTCAGCCATAAAAAGGAATGAAATTGGGTCATTTGTAGAGACGTGGATAGATCTAGAGACTGTCATACAGAGTGAAGTTAGTCAGAAAGAGAAAAACAAATATCGTATATTAACGCATACATGTGGAACCTAGAAAAAATGGTACAGATGAACCGGTTTGCAAGGCATAAATAGAGACACAGATGTATAGAACAAATGTATGGACACCAAGGGGGGAAAGTGGCAGGGTGGTGGTGGTGGGATGAATTGCGAGCCTGGGATTGACATATATACACTTATATGTATAAAATAGATAACCAATAAGAACCTGCTGTATAAAAAAATGAATAAAATAAATTCAAAAATTAAAAAATAATTAATACTTAAAAAAATAAAACAGAAAAAAAGTTCTGTCCTTCCCATAGACGTATTTGTATGAATGAATTATTTCCATGCTTATATCCATAAATACAAAAAGAGGAATAAAACTTACCTTGAACCAAAAAAGAAAAAAACAAAAACAGAACCCACTGGTCATACAGAGGAAAACCCTATCAGGGCACTTGCTCCACTGGTAAACAATTCTGAAGTTGGTCACAGGTGGGGAATCATTTCCCATGCAGCCAGCAGCCCCAACACAAGGAGCGTCCTCATTGCAAAGCTGGGGGACCGTGAGGAGGCGTCTCTGAGTAAATGTGAGCTGAGCCCCAGGCCAGTTGCTGCTGAACTTTTCCCACCCTTCCCAGGTAAAACACCTGAATGTGTGCAAAGACTTTAAAAGCTAGAGGAAGGGGCTTGGACACGCAGGCCGACTTGGTGCCTGCAGGCCAGCCAGGATGGTCCTGGCCCCGGGCACTCGTCTGGAAGCTTTCCATTTCCCTGCCTGAGGTACCCCTCCTGTCCCGGTCCCCACTGCTTTTTTCCTTCCTCACCTCTGCCCGGGGAGAAATTCCAGCAGCAAGTATGGGTGACACATCCTCCTCTTTAGCAGGTGGCAGCCCGGCAACTCCTGCAGGAAGTCCAGCAGAGCCCCAGTCACACCGGGCCACTCATAGAGCCGTGGGCCCTACTCCCTCCCACCATCCCAACCCCGAGACTGCTGACGGGGCAGAGAATATGGCGTCAGGCACAGCTGCAGAGGCTTTTGCTGCCTGGAGGGGTGTTTATATTGACCTCAACCCAGGCACACCTGGGAAGGGCTGGCTGGCTGGGTCAGGCTGCCCAGGCCAGCCAATCCTCGCCCCTCAGGGGCTCAGAGTTGCAGAAAATGTGCCTTGCTGCACCGGCCAGATCCAAGGAACAGGTGTAGGGTTCCGAGAGTCAGGATAGATAAGGGGCGGCAGCCCTGGCTTGTTTTCTAATCATTTTATCTGGTTCATGAGTGGGAGACAACTTCAAGAAGACCCTCTGCTAATGAGAGGAACCCAGGAGTCAGGGAGAGGAGGGGTGGTGGGTGGAGACAGAGGCCTGGTGCCCCGGCTGCAGTGGAAGCCCCTGGAAGACCAGGCAGAGGGAGGCCGCACAGAGTGAAGCCTAGGGTCACAGACCTGTTGGAGCTGCTGTTTGTTAGTTCAAGCTCTGCTCTGAGGTGCTCTGTGTCAGCTCTGAGCTACAGTTGTGCTGGGGGTGCTCTGCAATGAGGGCTATGTGCACGGTTCCTGTGTGCCCAGCCCTGCCAGGGTACCTGTCCAGGGGAGCTCCATATCCAGGGAGGGGCCTGCCCACGAGAGCCCTGTGGGCTGCTGCATACCTGCCCAGGTGAGCTCCATATCCTGGGAGGGGCCTGACCATGAGGGCCCCATGGGTTGCTGGGTACATGCCCAGGTGAACTCCATATCCTGGGAGTGGCCTAACACCGAGAGTCCCATGGGCTGCTGGGTACCTGCCCAGGTGAGCTCCATATCCGGGGAGGGGCCTGACCACAAGAGCCCCGTGGGCTGCTGGGTACCTGGTAGAGGACGACAGGACAGTCAGTGAAGCCACAGAGGATATACATCTAGTAGTTCCAAATTCCTACACCCTGCTGGTCATTCTACCATCCACCAGGACATGGTATTCTGTATTAGACTTCAATGATGCCTTCTTCTGTATTCCATTAGTCCCAGAGTCACAAGAAATTTTGGCTGTGAGTGGCAGGACTCAACATACAACAAAAACAATGCTGCTGGGCCGTCCTGCCCCAGGGGTTCAAAAATCCCCACACCATCTTTTGGGAAACGTTAGCTAAAGACCTAAAAGATCTACCTCTGGAGAAGGGAACCCTCCTTCAATATGCAGATGACATTCTGATCACCAGCCCGACTAAGGAGGCCTCTGAACTACCTAGCCAATAAAAGATAGAAGGTGTCCAAGAAAAAGGCTCAAATATCACAAACTAAGGTGACCTTCCTGGGTTTCATTCACACAGAAGGTCGGAGAAGCCCACCCCAGGAAAGGGAAGAAGCCATTTGCAGCCTCACCCTTCCTAAAACTAGAAGACAGCTTAGGGGTTCCTGGGGAGACCGGGATTTGCTGCATCTGGATCCCTAACTACAGTCCAATAACTGGGCCTCTATATGAAACACTGAAAGGAAAAGATGATGATCCTTTTGAATAGAATCCAGAAGCGGCCTTTCAAGAAGGGAAAGTGCAGTCAATTCAGACCCTTGCCCTGGACCTCCTTAAGTTAGCTAAACCCTTTGACCTTTACATTCCTGGTCCAAGGCGAATCGCCCTTGGAGTATTAGTGCAAAAACTGGGACCACTTGAAATGGAACAATGCAAGAATGCCCTCCAGGCATTGGCCAGCCACTCCATCTGACCAGGATACTGGGGGTATCTAAAAACCTGGAAATCAGCAGCCCGCAAGTCCAGCTCCCTCGTAAGGGTAAAGGATGCCACTTGGTGATCCTAACCACCCACCATGCCCTGAAGTTGCCGGGATTGCTCCGTGGGCACAATGACCTCGAGTGAGGAGGCCGTCCAACACCAACCTCCAGAGAGACAACCGGGGGCAATGGGCCCCCATGACGACTCGTGTGACCGTCACTTGACCTGGAGTTTCTCTCAGAAAACAACAAGAGTGTGCCCCAAAAGAGCAGACTATTGCTTACAGGACTTACTGCACCCAGAGCGGAGCTAATAAACTTGGCAGGGGAACCGTAAATAACGCTGCCACCATAGAAAAGCCTACAGACACTGCGGTGACGGAGGCCAATGAGACCGGCTGTACTCCTGGCTACTTCAAAAGGCCGTTGACTGAGTGGCCGTCATGGTCCTGGATCACCACCAGCCCTGGACTGTCTGGGAGTTGAGCAAGCAGGGCTCTGATACCTGGTGCTGTTTGTACGTTAATTCAGTGGCCTAACTGAAGAAAGCGCAGACTACTGGTCAGAGCATCTAGGCTGGCAGAAACCGTCAGCCTAAGGGGGTCGAACCAATGTGGAGCAGGGTAAAACCGCCCACCCCCCCGCAACATCTCTGAACATCTCTTTCCTGGACCCTTAAAGGTCATTAGAATCTATGAAACTTCCAATGCTGGTGCTCAGGCAGACGAGCAGTGAGGGAGGAGGCCTGGGGACAATCCACCTCACCTGGAGGCTGCTGGAGAGAAGTCCTGCCCCTCCCCCCAGGTATGAGGACACCCAACTCAGCACGAAGCATTTACAGAAGAGGTGTCTGCACCCTCAGTGCCCCACGAATGAGGAATGGGACAAAAGGCAGAGGAGGGCTTTGTCACTGGCAAAGCCCATTAAAAATTCCTGGGAGATAAAAATAGAATCTGGGCAATAAAATAAAGTCTAACCATTTTGTCCTTTGTACTTTGTCTAATTTCACTTGCTCCTAGGTTTCCACATGCAGAGGTCCCACACCCGGCACTTCAGACCCGATTTCCTAGTGCAAGATGCCTGGGCCGACACCTCAGCTCGTGGGGCCCTGTGCAGACTCTGCGACATAGAGCCTGAGCTCCAGCCAACCCGGCCCTCGAGAGCTCTGCCCCCTCCCTCTGGCTGATGCTGACAGGATCCCTACACAGCAGCCCGGCCCACAACCCGCAGGGGAGCACACACTCTCACCTCTCCATTCTCTGATTAAAATATAAAGTTTTCCTTTGCTTCTGAACCAAAGTCAGTCTCGATCTGTTGGCTCCAATGACACTGGGCAGGGAGACCCTTGTTGGGGCCCACTCTGCAGGATCAGTAACAGAATTTGAGAACATTGTAACTTCAATGAACAGATGTGTGAGCCAAACTGTAATTAACATAGAGCAGTGTATAAGGCTCGTGTAAAATAAGATGTTTCTAACACTTCCATTTGATATTTCCATCACTTTATTATAAGCAAGTTCAGTGGAGGGGTTTGTCTTATTTGTCAGGTCAACAGTAGTGAAATGCAGTGATTTCTTTCCAAGGATGTACATCTAATAATCTTGGTTGAAGTTTCAACCTTGTTTTGAATGATTTTCCATTGAAAATGATACCTCTCTTTCAGCTCCTAGATTTCTGAGAAGTATAAAATCTTATATTTTTTTATTACCAAAGGGGAAAGGTGGGAGGAGGGATAAATTAACAGTTTCGGATTAACATATACACACTGCTATGTATAAAATATATCATCAACAAGGATCTACTGTATAGCACAGGGAACTATACTCAATATTTTTTAATGACCCCTAAGGGGAAATAATCTGAAAAACAATAGATATCTCTATCGACATCATCTATCAACTACAGATAAAATGGAAACTAAAGGAGGCCGATGGTGAGCGTTTCTGAACCTGAAGACTTCAATCATCTAAAGTTTGGACTCTGCCTACAGCCCAAGTCCCTTAATGAACACACATGTACCAGTAGCTTAAAAATTCCCCAGATTGGAGCTTGGGGAGACACTGATTTGGAAAAAATCCCTGGTGTTCGCCTTACATACACGGGACCTTTCCTACAGCTAAAACATGCCTGTGACACCCAGAAGATGGAACACGGTTGGATCAGGAAGATTTTGGAAAAGGAACCAAAACTCCTAATTTCCTGGTTGTTGGATTCACCCCTCCAGCCTTTTTCCTTAAAACCTCCCCACTTGAGGATGTCAGCACCTTCAACATCCAGTTGCACAGAATTTGGAATTTGTCCAAAGGAAAAAGGGGAAGGAGGAGAAACAAGGAGAGCCAAGCCCTAGATGCTCGGACAGGCACATGTCACTCTAATTTCCAATCAGGAAGAAGAATTAAGCAAAGGCGTAGCCTGCCACTGAGAACCAGAGCAGGGCCAGAAGCAAACCAGCGGCTCTGCGGGAAGCTCCCAAAAAGCGAATAGAAAAATGGAGCTCAGGGGCACTGCAATTCACAAACCTGCAGAGTTTTAAATTATAATTATCGCCCAAAACTATATTGAGGGAAGGCAACGAAAAGGATTGGAAAGCAAGGCAGAATTGCAGGAAACAAATTTCAGGAGTTAGATTCGAATAGCCACTAAAGCACATGAAAAGCGGCCAAAAGTCGACAAGGATGCACTTGGCCAAAAAGGGCGTATGCGTTTTTTCCTGAATAAATTCAGAAAAAAACGCATAGGCCCTTATAGGCAAACCAAGCAAGCCGGAAATGCAAATCAGCACTACAAAGAGGTCTCACTTCCCATCGGTCAAAAGGAACTTCCTGAAAAAGTGTAAAACCAAGAAATCCAGGAGAGGCCAAGGAGGAAAGGGAGCCTTGTTACACTGATGGGCGGGATGTAAATTGCCAATGGCGAGTCTGGAGAAGGGTATGGTGTTTCCTAAAACATCTAAAAAACAGAGCTAGAGAGAATAGGGCACTTCCACTCATGGGCGTATAAATTGGGAAAATTAAAAATCAAAAAGACACAGGCAACCCAAAGCTTAGTGCTGCTCTGGTTACAAGAAACTCCACTTCATTACACCTTAAATATCCTAGGAAAGAGAAAAATGGATAAAAAAGTTGTGGTCCTCATGTACAATGGAATATCACTCAGGCATGAGATCAACGTCATAAGGCTAGTAGCAGCACGATGAGTGGATTTAGGTACGACGATTCTAAGTGAAATAAGTCACACAGAAAACGACACTTATCATAAGATATCACTTATAGAGGGAATGTAAAAACCGCTACGCTTGAACTGAATTACAAAACAGAACAGAGTCACAAGTTTAGAAAACACACTATGGCTGCTGAACGGGAAAGGTGAGGTGGGGTGATGCATAAAACAAGGGTTTCAAATTAGCTCAGATACCGTTCCATAAACCCAATATGTAATAGACAAGACCTACTCCTTGCTCACTGAACTGGACTCAACACCCCCTATTCACCACAGAAGCATATATCTGACTAGTAAGAATCTTCAAACCTATGTATTGATATCTCTCTGTAAGTGAGTCAAGGGGGTGTAAGGCGGCATAAACACAGCCGTGAAAATCAGCTAAACCCCATTATAAAAATAAATTACTTTTCAAAACCCGTGAAACAGAGACAGTGAAAGAGAGAGAAATTCTTACAAAATTCGTTCAGGGGCTGTGATGCAACCTGGATTGACCATATCTAGACCCACAGCTCTTTGAGACCTAAGGGTGGACACTCCTGGGGCTGAGAGGTTTGGTGAGGTTGGGTGAGCCAACGCATACCCTTTAAAGTAATAATGCATGGTACCCATCCCATGGGTCCCAAATCTCCAGGTTCAAGGGCATCTTCCTACATCGAAAACAGGCATGAGAAACCCAGAAGATGGTACACCGTGTGATTGGGAAAGGTTTCTAAAACGCACCTCATTTCTCATCTCCTTTGCTCGGGTTCGCCATTCCAGCCGATTTACTAGCCATCTCCCTCCTTGGAGAATCAGCACCTTTAACCTCCTGTTCCGTACAGGTTGCAATTTGTCCTGAGGATGAACGGGAAGAGGGGGAACCAATGAGAGACTAGCTCTAGGTGTTGGGACAGGCACAGGTCACTCTATTTTCCCATCAGGAAGAAGAATTAAGCACAAGCTCAGCCTGCCCCCCAGAACAAGAAGAGGGCCTGAAGCAATCCTGCGCTTTTGCGGCCAGCTCCCAGAAAAGCGAGATGAAAAATGGAGCTCAGGGACACTGCAATTCACAAACCTGCAGAGTTTTAAATGATAACTTTCGTCCACAAATATATTGAGGAAGGGCAACGAAGAGGATTTGAAACCAAGGCAGAATTGCAGGAAACAGATATCAGGAAGTAGATTCGAATTGCCTTGAAAGCACATGAAAAGCGGCAAATCGTGGACAATGATGCCCTTGGCCAAAAAGGGCGTATGCGTTTTTTCCTGAATATATTCAGGGAAAAACGCATACGCCCTTTTTGGCCAACCAACTACCTAGAAAGTCAAACCAGCGCTCCAAAGAAGTCTGGCTTCCCAGCGGGCAAAAGGGCCATGCAGAAAAAAGTGTCCAAACCAGAAATGCAGGACCGGCCATGGAGAAATCAGAGCCTTGCTACGCTGATGGGCGGGATGTAAATTGCCAACAGCCACTGTGGAGAAGTGTACGGTGTGTCCTGAAACATCTAAAAAACACAGCTTGGAGAGCATAGGGCAATTCCACTCATGGGCGTATAAATTGGGAAAACTAAAAATCAGCAAGACACAGGCACTCCAAAGTTTAGGGCTGCACTGTTGACAAGAACCCCACTTCATTACACCTTAAATATCCTAGGAAAGAGAAAAATGGATAAAGAAGTTGTGGTCCTCATGTACAATGGAATATCACTCAGCCATGAAATCAACGTCATAAGGCTAGTAGCAGCACGATGAGTGGATTTAGGTACGATGATTCTAAGTGAAATAAGTCACACAGAAAACGACACTTATCATAAGATATCACTTATAGAGGGAATGTAAAAACCGCTACGCTTGAACTGAATTACAAAACAGAACAGAGTCACACGTTTAGAAAACACACTATGGCTGCTGAACGGGAAAGGTGAGGTGGGGTGATGCATAAAACAAAGGTTTCAAATTAGCTCAGATACCGTTCCATAAACCCAATATGTAATAGACAAGACCTACTCCTTGCTCACTGAACTGGACTCAACACCCCCTATTCACCACACAAGCATATATCTGACTAGTAAGAATCTTCAAACCTATGTATTGATATCTCTCTGTAAGTGAGTCAAGGGGGTGTAAGGCGGCATAAACACAGCCGTGAAAAGCAGCTAAACCCCATTATAAAAATAAATTACTTTTCAAAACCCGTGAAACAAAGACAGTGAAAAAGAGAGAAATTCTTACAAAATTCGTTCAGGGGCTGTGATGCAACCTGGATTGACCATATCTAGACACACAGCTGATTGAGACATAAGGGTGGACACTCTTGGGGCTGAGAGGTTTGGTGAGGTTGGGTGAGCCAATGCAGACCCTTTAAAGTAATAGTGCATGGTACCCATTCCATGGGTCCCAAATCTCCAGGTTCAAGGGCATCTTCCTACGTCCAAAACGTGCATGAGAAACCCAGAAGATGGTACACCGTGTGATCGGGAAAGGTTTCTAAAACGCACCTCATTTCTCATCTACTTGTGTTCAGGTTCACCATTTCAGCCGCTTTACTAGCCATCTCCCTCCTTGGAGAATGAGCACCTTTAACCTCCTGTTCCGTACAGGTTGCAATTTGTCCTGAGGATGAACGGGAAGAGGGAGAACCAATGAGAGACTAGCTCTAGGTGTTGGGACAGGCACAGGTCACTCTATTTTCCCATCAGGAAGAAGAATTAACCACAGGCTTAGCCTGCCGACCGGAACCAGAATAAGGCCTGAAGCAATCCTGCCCTTTTGCGGCCAGCTCCCAAAAAAGCGACTTGAAAAATGGAGCTCAGGGGCACTGCAATTCACAAACCTGCAGAGTTATAAACGATAACTCTCGTCCAGAAATATATTGAGGAAGGGCAACGAAGACGATTTGAAAGCAAGGCAGAATTGCAGGAAACAGATTTCAGGAGGTAGATTCGAATCGCCTTGAAAGCACATGAAAAGCGGCCAAACGTGGACAATGATGCCCTTGGCCAAAAAGGGCGTATGCGTTTTTTCCTGAATATATTCAGGAAAAAACACATACACACATTTTGGCCAACCAAGCAAACTGGGAAGGCAAATCAGCGCTACAAAGATGTCTCGCTTCCCAGGGGGCAAAAGGGCCATGGAGAAAAAAGTGTCAAAACCAGAAATGCAGGACCGGCCATGGAGAAATGGGAGCCTTGCTACGCTGATGGGCGGGATGTAAATTGCCAACAGCCACTCTGGAGAAGTTTACGGTGTGTCCTGAAACATCTAAAAAACACAGCTTGGAGAGCATAGGGCACTTCCACTCATGGGCGTATAAATTGGGAGAACTAAAAATCAGCAAGACACAGGCACTCCAAAGTTTAGGGCTGCTCTGTTGACAAGAACCCCCACTTCATTACACCTTAAATATCCTAGGAAAGAGAAAAATGGATAAAGAAGTTGTGGTCCTCATGTACAATGGAATATCACTCAGCCATGAAATCAACGTCATAAGGCTAGTAGCAGCACGGTGAGTGGACTTAGGTACGACGACTCTAAGTGAAATAAGTCACACAGAAAAAGACACTTATCATAAGATATCACTTATAGAGGGAATGTAAAAACCGCTACACTTGAACTGAATTACAAAACAGAACAGAGTCACACGTTTAGAAAACACACTATGGCTGCTGAACGGGAAAGGTGAGGTGGGGTGATACATAAAACAAGGGTTTCAAATTAGCTCAGATACCATTCCATAAACCCAATATGTAATAGACAAGACCTACTCCTTGCTCAGTGAACTGGACACAACACACCCTATTCACCGCAAAAGAATATATCTGACCAGTAAGAATCTTCAAACCTATGTATTGATATCTCTCTGTAAGAGAGTCAAGGGGGTATAAAGCGGCATAAACACAGCCGTGAAAAGCAGCTAAACCCCATTATAAAAATAAATTACTTTACAAAACCCGTGAAACAAAGACAGTAAAAGAGAGAGAAATTCTTACAAAATTCGTTCAGGGGCTGTGATGCAACCTGGATTGTACATATCTACACCCACAGCTGTCTGAGAAATAAGGGTGGACACTCTTGGGGCTGAGAGTTTAGGTGAGGTTGGGTGAGCCAACGCAGACCCTTTAAAGTAATACTGCATGGTACCCATCCCATGGGCCCCAAATCTCCAGGTTCAAGGGCATCTTCCTACATCGAAAACATGCATGAGAAACCCAGAAGATGGTACACCGTGTGATCGGGAAAGGTTTCTAAAACGCACCTCATTTCTCATCTCCTTGTGCTCGGGTTCGCCATTCCAGCCACTTTACTAGCCATCTCCTTCCTTGGAGAATCAGCACCTTTAACCTCCTGATCTGTACAGGTTGCAATTTGTCCTGAGGATGAACGGGAAGAGGGGGAACCAATGAGAGACTAGCTCTAGGTGTTGGGACAGTCACAGGTCACTCTATTTTCCCATCAGGAAGAAGAATTAACCACAAGCTCAGCCAGACCCCAGAACCAAAAGAGGGCCTGAAGCAATCCTGCGCTTTTGCGGCCAGCTCCCAAAAAAGCGAGTTGAAAAATGGAGCTCAGGGGCACTGCAATTCAGAAACCTGCAGATTTATAAAGGATAAATCTCGTCCACAAATATATTGAGAGAAGGCAACGAAGAGGATTTGAAAGCAAGGCAGAATTGCAGGAAACAGATTTCAGGAGGTAGATTCGAATCGCCTTGAAAGCACATGAAAAGCGGCAAAACGTGGACAACGATGCCCTTGGCCAAAAAGGGCGTATGCGTATTTTCCTGAATATATTCAGGAAAAAACGCATACGCCCTTTTTGGCCAACCAAGCAACCTGGAAAGGCAAATCAACGCTCCAAAGAAGTCTCGCTTCCAAGCGGGCAAAAGGGCCATGCGGAAAAAAGTGTCCAACCCAGAAATGCAGGACCGGCCATGGAGAAATGGGAGCCTTGCTATGCTGATGGGCGGGATGTAAATTGCCAACAGCCACTCGGGAGAAGTGTACGGTGTGTTCTGAAACATCTAAAAAACACAGCTTGGAGAGCATAGGGCACTTCCACTCATGGGCGTATAAATTGGGAAAACTAAAAATCAGCAAGACACAGGCACCCCAAAGTTCAGGGCTGCTCTGTTGACAAGAACCCCCACTTCATTACACCTTAAATATCCTAGGAAAGAGAAAAATGGATAAAGAAGTTGTGGTCCTCATGTACAATGGAATATCACTCAGCCATGAAATCAACGTCATAAGGCTAGTAGCAGCACGATGAGTGGATTTAGGTACGACGATTCTAAGTGAAATAAGTCACACAGGATAAGACACTTATCCTAAGATATCACTTATAGAGGGAATGTAAAAACCGCTACACTTGAACTGAATTGCAAAACAGAACAGAGTCACACGTTTAGAAAACACACTATGGCTGCTGAACGGGAAAGGTAAGGTGGGGTGATTCATAAAAAAATGGTTTTGAATTAGCTCAGATACCGTTCCATAAACCCAATATGTAATAGACAAGACCTACTCCTTGCTCAGTGAACTGGACTCAACACCCCCTATTCACCACACAAGCATATATCTGACTAGTAAGAATCTTCAAACCTATGTATTGATATCTCTCTGTAAGTGAGTCAAGGGCGGTGTTAAGCGGCATAAACACAGCCGTGAAAAGCAGCTAAACCCCATTATAAAAATAAATTACTTTTCAAAACCCGTGAAACAAAGACAGTGAAAGAGAGAGAAATTCTTACAAAATTCGTTCAGGGGCTGTGATGCAACCTGCATTGACCATATCTAGACCCACAGCTGATTGAGACATAAGGGTGGACACTCTTGGGGCTGAGAGGTTTGGTGAGGTTGGGAGAGCCAACGCAGACCCTTTACATTAATACTGCATGGTACCCATCCCATGGGTCCCAAATCTCCAGGTTCAAGGGCATCTTCCTACATCGAAAACATGCATGAGAAATCCAGAAGATGGTACACCGTGTGATTGGGAAAGGTTTCTAAAACGCACCTCATTTCTCATCTCCTTGTGCTCGGGTTCGCCATTCCAGCCGCTTTACTAGCCATCTCCCTCCTTGGAGAATGAGCACCTTTAACCTCCTATTCCGTACAGGTTGCAATTTTTCCTGAGGATGAACGTGAAGAGGGGGAACCAATGAGAAAATAGCTCTTGGTGTTGGGACAGGCACCGGTCACTCTATTTTCCCATCAGGAAGAAGAATTAACCACAAGCTCAGCCTGCCCCCCAGAACCAGAAGACGGCCTGAAGCAATCCTGCACTTTTGCGGCCAGCTCCCAGAAAAGCGACTGGAAAAATGGAGCTCAGGGGCACTGCAATTCACAAACCTGCAGAGTTATAAATGATAACTCTCATACACAAATATATTGAGCGAAGGCAACGAAGAGGATTTGAAAGCAAGGCAGAATTGCAGGAAACAGATTTCAGGAGGTAGATTCGAATCGCCTTGAAAGCACATGAAAAGCGGCAAAACGTGGACAATGATGTCCTTGGCCAAAAAGGGCGTATGCGTTTTTTTCCAGAATATATTCAGGAAAAAACGCATACGCCCTTTTTGGCCAACCAAGCAACCTGGAAAGGGAAATCAGCGCTCCAAAGAAGTCTCGCTTCCCAGCGGGCAGAAGGGCCATGTGGAAAAAAGTGTCAAAACCAGAAATGCAGGACCGGCCATGGAGAATTGGGAGCCTTGCTACGCTGATGGGCGGGATGTAAATTGCCAACAGCCACTCTGGAGAAGTGTACGGTGTGTCCTGAAACATCTAAAAAACACAGCTTGGAGAGCATAGGTCACTTCCAATGATGGGCGTATAAATTGGGAAAACTAAAAATCAGCAAGACACAGGCACCCCAAAGTTTAGGGCTGCTCTGTTGACCAGAACCCCCACTTCATTACACCTTAAATATCTTAGGAAAGAGAAAAATTGAAAAAGAAGTTGTGGTCCTCAAGTACAATGGAATATCACTCAGGTATGAAATCAACGTCATAAGGCTAGTAGCAGCACGATGAGTGGATTTAGGTATGACGATTCTAAGTGAAATAAGTCACACAGAAAACGACACTTATCATAAGATATCACTTATAGAGGGAATGTAAAAACCGCTACACTTTAACTGAATTACAAAACAGAACAGAGTCACACGTTTAGAAAACACACTATGGCTGCTGAACGGGAAAGGAGAGGTGGGGTGATGCATAAAACAAGGGTTTCAAATTAGCTCCGATACCGTTTCATTAACCCAATATGTAATAGACAAGACCTACTCCTTGCTCAGTGAACTGGACTCAACACCCCCTATTTACCGCAAAAGAATATATCTGACTAGTAAGAATCTTCAAACCTATGTATTGATAACTCTCTGTAAGTGAGTCAAGGGGGTGGGGGTTTAAAGCGGCATAAACACAGCCGTGAAAAGCAGCTAAACCCCATTATAAAAATAAATTACTTTTCAAAACCCGTGAAACAAAGACAGTGAAAGAGAGAGAAATTCTTACAAAATTCGTTCAGGGGCTGTGATGCAACCTGGATTGACCATATCTAGACCCACAGCTGATTGAGACATAAGGGTGGACATTCTTGGGGCGGAGAGTATTGGTGAGGTTGGGTGAGCCAACGCAGACCCTTTCAAGTAATACTGCATGTTACCCACCCATGGTCCCAAAATCTCCAAGTTCAAGGTCATCTTCCTACGTCGAAAACATGCATGAGAAACCCAGAAGATGGTACACCGTGTAATCGGGAAAGGTTTCTAAAACGCACCTCATTTCTCATCTCCTTGTGCTCGGGTTCGTCATTCCAAACGTTTTACTAACCATCTCCCTCCTTGGAGAATCAGCACCTTTAACCTCCTCTTCCGTACAGGTTGCAATTTGTCCTGAGGATGAACGGGAAAAGGGGGAACCAATGAGAGACTAGCTCTAGGTGTTGGGACAGGCACAGATCACTCTATTTTCCCATCAGGAAGAAGAATTAAGCACAAGCGCAGCCAGACCCCAGAACCAAAAGAGGTCCTGAAGCAATCCTGCACTTTGCGGCCAGCTCCCAAAAAAGCGAGTTGAAAAATGGAGCTCAGGGGCACTGCAATTCACAAACCTGCAGAGTTATAAATGATAACTCCGTTCCACAAATATATTGAGGGAAGGCAACGAAGAGGATTTGAAAGCAAGGCAGAATTGCAGGAAACAGATTTCAGGAGGTAGATTCGAATCGCATTGAAAGCACATGAAAAGCGGCAAAACCTGGACAATGATATCCTTGGCCAAAAAGACTGTATGCGTTTTTTCCTGAATATATTCAGGAAAAAACGCATACGCACTTTTTGGCCAACCAAGCAACCTGGAAAGGCAAATCAGCTCTCCAAAGAAGTCTCGCTTCCGAGCGGGCAAAAGGGCCATGTGGAAAAAAGTGTCAAAAGGAGAAATGCACGACCGGCCATGGAGAAATGGGAGGCTTGCTATGCTGATGGGCGGGATGTAAATTGCCAATAGCTACTCTGGAGAAGCGTACAGTGTGTCCTGAAACATCTAAAAAACACAGCTTGGAGAGCATAGATCACTTCAACTGATGGGTGTATAAATTGGGAAAACTAAAAATCAGCAAGACACAGGCACTTCAAAGTATAGAGCTGCTCTGTTGACAAGAACCCACACTTCATTACACCCTAAATATCCTAGGAAAGAGAAAAATGGATAAAGAAGTTGTGGTCCTCATGTACAATGGAATATCACACAGCCATGAAATCAACCTCATAAGGCTAGTAGCAGCACGATGAGTGGATTTAGGTACGACGATGCTAAGTGAAATAAGTCACACAGAAAAAGACACTTATCATAAGATAGCACTTCTAGAGGGAATGTAAACACCGCTACACTTGAACTGAATTACAAAACAGAACAGAGTCACACGTTTAGAAAACACACTATGGCTGCTGAACGGGAAAGGTGAGGTGGGGTGATGCATAAAACAAGGGTTTCGAATTAGCTCACAAACCGTTCCATTAACCCAATATGTAATAGACAAGACCTACTCCTTGCTCAGTGAACTGGACTCAACACCCCTATTTACCACACAAGTATATATCTGACTAGTAAGAATCTTCAAACCTATGTATTGAAATCTCTCTGTAAGTGAGTCAAGGGCGGTGTAAAGCGGCATAAACACAGCCGTGAAAAGCAGTTAAACCCCATTATAAAAATAAATTACTTTTCAAAACCCGTGAAACAAAGACAGTGAAAGAGAGAGAAATTCTTACAAAATTCATTCAGGGGCTGTGATGCAACCTGGATTGACCATATCTAGACCCACAGCTGATTGAGACATAAGGGTGGACACTCTTGGGCCTGAGAGGTTGGGTGAGGTTGCGTGAGCCAACACAGACCCTTTACAGTAATACTGCATGGTACCCATCCCATGGGCCCCAAATCTCCAGGTTCTAGGGCATCTTCCTACGTCGAAAACTTGCATGAGAAACCCAGAAGATGGTACACCGTGTAATGGGGAAAGGTTTCTAAAACGCACCTCATTTCTCATCTACTTGTGTTCAGGTTCACCATTTCAACCGCTTTACTAGCCATCTCCCTCCTTGGAGAATGAGCACCTTTAACCTCCTGTTCCGTACAGGTTGCAATTTGTCGTGAGGATGAACGGGAAGAGGGGGAACCAATGAGAGACTAGCTCTAGGGGTTGGGACAGGCACAGGTCACTCTATTTTCCCATCAGGAAGAAGAATTAAGCACAGGCTTATCCTGCCGACCGGAACCAGAATAGGGCCTGAAGCAATCCTGCGCTTTTGCGGCCAGCTCCCAAAAAAGCGAGTTGAAAAATGGAGCTCAGGGGCACTGCAATTCACAAACCTGCAGATTTATAAATGATAACTCTCGTCCACAAATATATTGAGGGTAGGCAACGAAGAGGATTTGAAAGCAAGGCAGAATTGCAGGAAACAGATTTCAGGAGGTAGATTCGAATCGCCTTGAAAGCACATGAAAAGCGGCAAAACGTGGACAATGATGCCCTTGGCCAAAAAGGGCGTATGGTTTTTTCCTGAGTATATTCAGGAAAAAACGCATACGCCCTTTTTGGCCAACCAAGCAACCTGGAAAGGCAAATCAGCGCTCCAAAGAAGTCTCGCTTCCCAGTGGGCAAAAGGGCCATGTTGCAAAAAAGTGTCAAAACCAGAAATGCAGGACCGGCCATGGAGTAATGGGAGCCTTGCTACGCTGATGGGTGGGATGTAAATTGCCAACAGCCACTCTGGAGAAGTGTACGGTGTGTCCTGAAACATCTAAAAAACACAGCTTGGAGAGCATAGGGCACTTCCACTCATGGGCATATAAATTGGGAAAACTAAAAATCAGCAAGACACAGGCACCCCAAAGTTTAGGGCTGCTCTGTTGACAAGAACCCCGACTTCATTACACCATCAATATCCTAGGAAAGAGAAAAATTGATAAAGATGTTGTGGTCCTCAAGTACAATGGAATATCACTCAGGCATGAAATCAACGTCATAAGGCTAGGAGCAGCACGATGAGTGGATTTAGGTACGACGATTCTAAGTGAAATAAGTCACACAGAAAAAGACACTTATCATAAGATATCACTTATAGAGGGAATAAAAACACCGCTACAATTGAACTGAATTACAAAACACAACAGAATCACACGTTCAGAAAACACACTATGGCTGCTGAACGGGAAAGGTGAGGTGGGGTGATGCATAAAACAAGGGTTTCAAATTAGCTCAGATACCGTTCCATAAACCCAATATGTAATAGACAAGACCTACTCCTTGCTCAGTGAAGTGGACTCAACACCCCCTATTCACCGCACAAGAATATATCTGACTAGTAAGAATCTTCAAACCTATGTATTGATATCTCTCTGTAAGTGAGTCAAGGGGGTGTAAAGCGGCATAAACACAGCCGTGAAAAGCAGCTAAACCCCATTATAAAAATAAATTACTTTTCAAAACCCGTGAAACAAAGACAGTGAAAGAGAGAGAAATTCTTCCAAAATTCGTTCAGGGGCTGTGATGCAACCTGGATTGACCATATCTAGACCCACAGCTGATTGAGACATAAGGGTGGACACTCTTGGGGCTGAGAGGTTCGGTGAGGTTGGGTGAGCCAACGCAGACCCTTTCAAGTAATACTGCATGGTACCCATCCCATGGGTCCCAAATCTCCAGGTTCAAGGGCATCTTCCTACATCGAAAACAGGCATGAGAAACCCAGAAGATGGTACACCGTGTGATCGGGAAAGGTTTCTAAAACGCACCTCATTTCTCATCTCCTTTGCTCGGGTTCGCCATTCCAGCCGATTTACTAGCCATCTCCCTCTTTGGAGAATCAGCACCTTTAACCTCCTGTTCCGTACAGGTTGCAATTTGTCCTGAAGATGAACGGGAAGAGGGGGAACCAATGAGAGACTAGCTCTTGGTGTTGGGACAGGCACAGGTCACTCTATTTTCCCATCAGGAAGAAGAATTAAGCACAAGCTCAGCCTGCCCCCCAGAACCAGAAGAGGGCCTGAAGCAATCCTGCGCTTTTGCGGCCTGCTCCCAAAAAAGCGAGTTGAAAAATGGAGCTCAGGGGCCCTGCAATTCACAAACCTGCAGAGTTTTAAATGATACCTCTCGTCCACAAATATATTAAGGGAAGGCAACGAAGAGGCTTTGAAAGCAAGGCAGAATTGCAGGAAACAGATTTCAGGAGGTAGATTCGAATCGCCTTGAAAGCACATGAAAAGCGGCAAAACGTGGACAATGATGCCCTTGGCCAAAAAGGGCGTATGCGTTTTTTCCTGAATATATTCAGGAAAAAACACATACGCCCTTTTTGGCCAACCAAGCAACCTGGAAAGGCAAATCAGCGCTCCAAAGAAGTCTCGCTTCCCAGCGGGCAAAAGGGCCATGCGGAAAAAAGTGTCCAAACCAGAAATGCAGGACCGGCCATGGAGAAATGGGAGCCTTGCTACGCTGATGGGTGGGATGTGAATTGCCAACAGCCACTCTGGAGAAGTGTACGGTGTGTTCTGAAACATCTAAAAAACACAGTTGGGAGAGCATAGGGCACTTCCACTCATGGGCGTATAAATTGGGAAAACTAAAAATCAGCAAGACACAGGCACCCCAAAGTTTAGGGCTGCTCTGTTGACAAGAACCCCCACTTCATTACACCTTAAATATCCTAGGAAAGAGAAAAATGGATAAAGAAGTTGTGGTCCTCATGTACAATGGAATATCACTCAGCCATGAAATCAACGTCATAAGGCTAGTAGCAGCACGATGAGTGGATTTAGGTACGACGATTCTAAGTGAAATAAGTCACACAGAAAAAGACACTTATCCTAAGATATCACTTATAGAGGGAAAGTAAAAACCGCTACACTTGAACTGAATTGCAAAACAGAACAGAGTCACACGTTTAGGAAACACACTATGGCTGCTGAACGGGAAAGGTGAGGTGGGGTGATGCATAAAACAAGGGTTTCAAATTAGCTCAGATACCGTTCCATAAACCCAATATGTAATAGACAAGACCTATTCCTTGCTCAGTGAACTGGACTCAACACCCCCTATTCACCGCACAAGAATATATCTGACTAGTAAGAATCTTCAAACCTATGTATTGATATCTCTCTGTAAGTGAGTCAAGGGGGTGTAAAGAGGCATAAACACAGCGGTGAAAAGCAGCTAAACCCCATTATAAAAATAAATTACTTTTAAAAACCCGTGAAACAAAGACAGTGGAAGAGAGAGAAATTCTTACAAAATTCGTTCAGGGGCTGTGATGCAACCTGGATTGACCATATCTAGACCCACAGCTGATTGAGACATAAGGGTGGACACTCTTGGGGCTGAGAGGTTTGGTGAGGTTGCGTGAGCCAGCACAGACCCTTTCAAGTAATACTGCATGGTACCCATCCCATGGGTCCCAAATCTCCAGGTTCAAGGGCGTCTTCCTACAACGAAAACAGGCATGAGAAACCCAGAAGATGGTACACCGTGTGATCGGGAAAGGTTTCTAAAACGCACCTCATTTCTCATCTCCTTTGTTCGGGTTCGCCATTCCAGCCGATTTACTAGCCATCTCCCTCCTTGAAGAATCAGCACCTTTAACCTCCTGTTCCGTACAGGTTGCAATTTGTCCTGAGGATGAAGGGGAAGAGGGGGAACCAATGAGAGACTAGCTCTAGGTGTTGGGACAGGCACGGGTCACTCTATTTTCCCATCAGGAAGAAGAATTAAGCGCAAGCTCAGCCTGCCCCCCAGAACCAGAAGAGGGCCTGAAGCAATCCTGCGCTTTTGCGGCCAACTCCCAAACAAGCGAGTTGAAAAATGGAGCTCAGGGGCCCTGCAATTCACAAACCTGCAGAGTTTTAAATGATACCTCTCGTCCACAAATATATTAAGGGAAGGCAACGAAGAGGCTTTGAAAGCAAGGCAGAATTGCAGGAAACAGATTTCAGGAGGTAAATTCGAATCGCCTTGAAAGCACATGAAAAGCGGCAAAACGTGGACAATGATGCCCTTGGCCAAAAAGGGCGTATGCGTTTTCTCCTGAATATATTCAGGAAAAAACACATACTCCCTTTTTGGCCAACCAAGCAACCTGGAAATGCAAATCAGCGCTCCAAAGAAGTCTCGCTTCCCAGCGGGCAAAAGGGCCATGCGGAAAAAAAGTGTCCAAACCAGAAATGCAGGATCGTCCATGGAGAAATGGGAGCCTTGCTATGCTGATGGGTGGGATGTGAATTGCCTACAGCCACTCTGGAGAAGTGTACGGTGTGTTCTGAAATATCTAAAAAACACAGCTTGGAGAGCATAGGGCACTTCCACTCATGGGCGTATAAATTGGGAAAACTAAAAATCAGCAAGACACAGGCACCCCAAAGATTAGGGCTGCTCTGTTGACAAGAACCCCCACTTCATTACACCTTAAATATCCTAGGAAAGAGAAAAATGGATAAAGAAGTTGTGGTCCTCATGTACAATGGAATATCACTCAGCCATGAAATCAACGTCATAAGGCTAGTAGCAGCACGATGAGTGGATTTAGGTACGACGATTCTAAGTGAAATAAGTCACACAGAAAAAGACACTTATCATAAGATATCACTTATAGAGGGAATGTAAAAACCGCTACAGTTGAACTGAATTGCAAAACAGAACAGAGTCACACGTTTAGAAAACACACTATGGCTGCTGAACGGGAAAGGTGAGGTGGGGTGATGCATAAAACAAGGGTTTCAAATTAGCTCAGATACCGTTCCATAAAGCCAATATGTAATAGACAAGACCTATTCCTTTTTCAGTGAACTGGACTCAACACCCCCTATTCACTGCACAAGAATATATCTGACTAGTAAGAATCTTCAAACCTATGTATTGATATCTCTCTGTAAGTGAGTCAAGGGGGTGTAAAGCGGCATAAACACAGCCGTGAAAAGCAGCTAAACCCCATTATAAAAATAAATTACTTTTAAAAACCAGTGAAAGAAAGACAGTGAAAGAGAGAGAAATTCTTACAAAATTCGTTCAGGGGCTGTGATGCAACCTGGCTTGACCATATCTAGACCCACAGGTGATTGAGACATAAGGGTGGACACTCTTGGGGCTGAGAGGTTCGGTGAGGTTGGGTGAGCCAACGCAGACCCTTTCAAGTAATACTGCATGGTACCCATCCCATGGGTCCCAAATCTCCAGGTTCAAGGGCATCTTCCTACATCGAAAACAGGCATGAGAAACCCAGAAGATGGTACACCGTGTGATCGGGAAAGGTTTCTGAAACGCACCTCATTTCTCATCTCCTTTGCTCGGGTTCGCCATTCCAGCCGATTTACTAGCCATCTCCCTCTTTGGAGAATCAGCACCTTTAACCTCCTGTTCCGTACAGGTTGCAATTTGTCCTGAGGATGAAGGGGAAGAGGGGGAACCAATGAGAGACTAGCTCTAGGTGTTGGGACAGGCACGGGTCACTCTATTTTCCCATCAGGAAGAAGAATTAAGCACAAGCTCAGCCTGCCCCCCAGAACCAGAAGAGGGCCTGAAGCAATCCTGCGATTTTGCGGCCAGCTCCCAAAAAAGCGAGATGAAAAATGGAGCTCAGGGGCCCTGCAATTCACAAACCTGCAGAGTTTTAAATGATACCTCTCGTCCACAAATATATCAAGGGAAGGCAACGAAGAGGCTTTGAAACCAAGGCAGAATTGCAGGAAACAGATTTCAGGAGGTAAATTCGAATCGCCTTGAAAGCACATGAAAAGCGGCAAAACGTGGACAATGATGCCCTTGGCCAAAAAGGGCGTATGCGTTTTTTCCTGAATATATTCAGGAAAAAACGCATACGCCCTTTTTGGCCAACCAAGCAACCTGGAAAGGCAAATCAGCGCTCCAAAGAAGTCTCGCTTCCCAGCGGGCAAAAGGGCCATGCGGAAAAAAGTGTCCAACCCAGAAATGCAGGACCGACCATGGAGAAATGGGAGCCTTGCTATGCTGATGGGTGGGATGTAAATTGCCAACAGCCACTCTGGAGAAGTGTACGGTGTGTTCTGAAACATCTAAAAAACACAGCTTGGAGAGCATAGGGCACTTCCACTCATGGGCGTATAAATTGGGAAAACTAAAAATCAGCAAGACACAGGCACCCCAAAGTTTAGGGCTGCTCTGTTGACAAGAACCCCCACTTCATTACACCTTAAATATCCTAGGAAAGAGAAAAGTCGATAACGAAGTTGTGGTCCTCATGTACAATGGAATATCCCTCAGCCATGAAATCAACGTCATAAGGCTAGTAGCAGCACGATGAGTGGATTTAGGTACGACGATTCTAAGTGAAATAAGTCACACAGAAAAAGACACTTATCATAAGATATCACTTATAGAGGGAATGTAAAAACCGCTACACTTGAACTGAATTGCAAAACAGAACAGAGTCACACGTTTAGGAAACACACTATGGCTGCTGAACGGGAAAGGTGAGGTGGGGTGATGCATAAAACAAGGGTTTCAAATTAGCTCAGATACCGTGCCATAAACCCAATATGTAAGAGACAAGACCTATTCCTTTTTCAGTGAACTGCACTCAACACCCCCTATTCACCGCACAAGAACATATCTGACTAGTAAGAATCTTCAAACCTATGTATTGATATCTCTCTGTAAGTGAGTCAAGGGGGTGTAAAGCGGCATAAACACAGCCGTGAAAAGCAGCTAAACCCCATTATAAAAATAAATTACTTTTAAAAACCAGTGAAACAAAGACAGTGAAAGAGAGAGAAATACTTACAAAATTCGTTCAGGGGCTGTGATGCAACCTGGATTGACCATATCTAGACCCACAGCTGATTGAGACATAAGGGTGGACACTCTTGGGGCTGAGAGGTTCGGTGAGGTTGGGTGAGCCAACGCAGACCCTTTCAAGTAATACTGCATGGTACCCATCCCATGGGTCCCAAATCTCCAGGTTCAAGGGCATCTTCCTACAACGAAAACATGCATGAGAAACCCAGAAGATGGTACACCGTGTGATCAGGAAAGGTTTCTAAAACGCACCTCATTTCTCATCTCCTTTGCTCGGGTTCGCCCTTCCAGCCGATTTACTAGCCATCTCCCTCCTTGGAGAATCAGCCCCTTTAACCTCCTGTTCCGTACAGGTTGCAATTTGTCCTGAGGATGAACGGGAAGAGGGGGAAACAATGAGAGAATAGCTCTAGGTGTTGGGACAGGCACGGGTCCCTCTATTTTCCCATCAGGAAGAAGAATTAAGCACAAGCTCAGCCTGCCCCCCAGAACCAGAAGAGGGCCTGAAGCAATCCTGCGCTTTTGCGGCCAGCTCCCAAAAAAGCGAGTTGAAAAATGGAGCTCAGGGGCACTGCAATGCACAAACCTGCAGAGTTTTAAATGATACCTCTCATCCACAAATATATTAAGGGAAGGCAACGAAGAGGCTTTGAAAGCAAGGCAGAATTGCAGGAAACAGATTTCAGGAGGTAGATTCGAATCGCCTTGAAAGCACATGAAAAGCGGCAAAACGTGGACAATGATGCCCTTGGCCAAAAAGGGCGTATGCGTTTTTTCCTGAATATATTCAGGAAAAAACGCATACGCCCTTTTTGGCCAACCAAGGAACCTGGAAATGCAAATCATCGCTCCAAAAAAGTCTCGCTTCCCAGCGGGCAAAAGGGCCATGTGGAAAAAAGTGTCCAAACCAGAAATGCAGGACCGGCCATGGAGAAATGGGAGCCTTGCTACGCTGATGGGTGGGATGTAAATTGCCAACAGCCACTCTGGAGAAGTGTACGGTGTGTTCTGAAACATCTAAAAAACACAGCTTGGAGAGCATAGGGCACTTCCACTCATGGGCGTATAAATTGGGAAAACTAAAAATCAGCAAGACACATGCACCCCAAAGTTTAGGGCTGCTCTGTTGACAAGAACCCCCACTTCATTACACCTTAAATATCCTAGGAAAGAGAAAAATGGATAAAGAAGTTGTGGTCCTCATGTACAATGGAATATCACTCAGCCATGAAATCAACGTCATAAGGCTAGTAGCAGCACGATGAGTGGATTTAGGTACGACGATTCTAAGTGAAATAAGTCACACAGAAAAAGACACTTATCCTAAGATATCACTTATAGAGGGAATGTAAAAACCGCTACACTTGAACTGAATTGCAAAACAGAACAGAGTCACACGTTTAGGAAACACACTATGGCTGCTGAACGGGAAAGGTGAGGTGGGGTGATGCATAAAACAAGGGTTTCAAATTAGCTCAGATATCGTGCCATAAACCCAATATGTAAGAGACAAGACCTATTCCTTTTTCAGTGAACTGGACTCAACACCCCCAATTCACCGCACAAGAATATATCTGACTAGTAAGAATCTTCAAACCTATGTATTGATATCTCTCTGTAAGTGAGTCAAGGGGGTGTAAAGCGGCATAAACACAGCCGTGAAAAGCAGCTAAACCCCATTATAAAAATAAATTACTTTTAAAAACCAGTGAAAGAAAGACAGTGAAAGAGAGAGAAATTCTTACAAAATTCGTTCAGGGGCTGTGATGCAACCTGGATTGACCATATCTAGACCCACAGCTGATTGAGACATAAGGGTGGACACTCTTGGGGCTGAGAGGTTTGGTGAGGTTGGGTGAGCCAATGCAGACCCTTTCAAGTAATATTGCATGGTACCCGTCCCATGGGTCCCAAATCTCCATGTTCAAGGGCATCTTCCTACATCGAAAACATGCATGAGAAACCCAGAAGATGGCACACCGTGTGATCGGGAAAGGTTTCTAAAACGCACCTCATTTCTCATCTCCTTTGTTCGGGTTCGCCATTGCAGCCGATTTACTAGCCATCTCCCTCCTTGGAGAATCAGCACCTTTAACCTCCTGTTCCGTACAGGTTGCAATTTGTCCTGAGGATGAACGGGAAGAGGGGGAACCAATGAGAGACTAGCTCTAGGTGTTGGGACAGGCACGGGTCACTCTATTTTCCCATCAGGAAGAAGAATTAAGCACAAGCTCAGCCTGCCCCCCAGAACCAGAAGAGGGCCTGAAGCAATCCTGCGCTTTTGCGCCCAGCTCCCAAAAAAGCGAGTTGAAAAATGGAGCTCAGGGGCCCTGCAATTCACAAACCTGCAGAGTTTTAAATGATACCTCTCGTCCACAAATATATTAAGGGAAGGCAACGAAGAGGCTTTGAAAGCAAGGCAGAATTGCAGGAAACAGATTTCAGGAGGTAGATTCGAATCGCCTTGAAAGCACATGAAAAGCGGCAAAACGTGGACAATGATGCCCTTTTTGGCCAACCAAGCAACCTGGAAAGGCAAATCAGCGCTCCAAAGAAGTCTCGCTTCCCAGCGGGCAAAAGGGCCATGCGGAAAAAAGTGTCCAAACCAGAACTGCACGACCGGCCATGGAGAAATGGGAGCCTTGCTTCGCTAATGGGCGGGATGTAAATTGCCAACAGCCACTCTGGAGAAGTGTACGGTGTGTTCTGAAACATCTAAAAAACACAGCTTGGAGAGCATAGGGCACTTCCACTCATGGGCGTATAAATTGGGAAAACTAAAAATCAGCAAGACACAGGCACCCCAAAGTTTAGTGCTGCTCTGTTGACAAGAACCCCCACTTCATTACACCTTAAATATCCTAGGAAAGAGAAAAATGGATAAAGAAGTTGTGGTCCTCATGTACAATGGAATATCACTCAGCCATGAAATCCACGTCATAAGGCTAGTAGCAGCACGATGAGTGGATTTAGGTACGACGATTCTAAGTGAAATAAGTCACACAGAAAAAGACACTTATCCTAAGATATCACTTATAGAGGGAATGTAAAAACCGCTACACTTGAACTGAATTGCAAAACAGAACAGAGTCACACGTTTAGAAAACACACTATGGCTGCTGAACGGGAAAGGTGAGGTGGGGTGATGCATAAAACAAGGGTTTCAAATTAGCTCAGATACCGTTCCATAAACCCAATATGTAAGAGACAAGACCTATTCCTTTTTCAGTGAACTGGACTCAACACCCCCTATTCACCGCACAAGAATATATCTGACTAGTAAGAATCTTCAAACCTATGTATTGATATCTCTCTGTAAGTGAGTCAAGGGGGTGTAAAGCGGCATAAACACAGCCGTGAAAAGCAGCTAAACCCCATTATAAAAATAAATTACTTTTCAAAACCCGTGAAACAAAGACAGTGAAAGAGAGAGAAATTCTTCCAAAATTCGTTCAGGGGCTGTGATGCAACCTGGATTGACCATATCTAGACCCACAGCTGATTGAGACATAAGGGTGGACACTCTTGGGGCTGAGAGGTTCGGTGAGGTTGGGTGAGCCAACGCAGACCCTTTCAAGTAATACTGCATGGTACCCATCCCATGGGTCCCAAATCTCCAGGTTCAAGGGCATCTTCCTACATCGAAAACAGGCATGAGAAACCCAGAAGATGGTACACCGTGTGATCGGGAAAGGTTTCTAAAACGCACCTCATTTCTCATCTCCATTGCTCGGGTTCGCCATTCCAGCCGATTTACTAGCCATCTCCCTCTTTGGAGAATCAGCACCTTTAACCTCCTGTTCCGTACAGGTTGCAATTTGTCCTGAAGATGAACGGGAAGAGGGGGAACCAATGAGAGACTAGCTCTAGGTGTTGGGACAGGCACAGGTCACTCTATTTTCCCATCAGGAAGAAGAATTAAGCACAAGCTCAGCCTGCCCCCCAGAACCAGAAGAGGGCCTGAAGCAATCCTGCGCTTTTGCGGCCTCCTCCCAAAAAATCGAGTTGAAAAATGGAGCTCAGGGGCCCTGCAATTCACAAACCTGCAGAGTTTTAAATGATACCTCTCGTCCACAAATATATTAAGGGAAGGCAACGAAGAGGCTTTGAAAGCAAGGCAGAATTGCAGGAAACAGATTTCAGGAGGTAGATTCGAATCGCCTTGAAAGCACATGAAAAGCGGCAAAACGTGGACAATGATGCCCTTGGCCAAAAAGGGCGTATGCGTTTTTTCCTGAATATATTCAGGAAAAAACGCATACGCCCTTTTTGGCCAACCAAGCAACCTGGAAAGGCCAATCAGCGCTCCAAAGAAGTCTCGCTTCCCAGCGGGCAAAAGGGCCATGCGGAAAAAAGTGTCCAAACCAGAAATGCAGGACCGGCCATGGAGAAATGGGAGCCTTGCTACGCTGATGGGTGGGATGTAAATTGCCCAGAGCCACTCTGGAGAAGTGTACGGTGTGTTCTGAAACATCTAAAAAACACAGCTTGGAGAGCATAGGGCACTTCCACTCATGGGCGTATAAATTGGGAAAACTAAAAATCAGCAAGACACAGGCACCCCAAAGATTAGGGCTGCTCTGTTGACAAGAACCCCCACTTCATTACACCTTAAATATCCTAGGAAAGAGAAAAATGGATAAAGAAGTTGTGGTCCTCATGTACAATGGAATATCACTCAGCCATGAAATCAACGTCATAAGGCTAGTAGCAGCACGATGAGTGGATTTAGGTACGACGATTCTAAGTGAAATAAGTCACACAGAAAAAGACACTTATCATAAGATATCACTTCGAGAGGGAATGTAAAAACCGCTACACTTGAACTGAATTACAAAACAGAACAGAGTCACACGTTTAGGAAACACACTATGGCTGCTGAACGGGAAAGGTGAGGTGGGGTGATGCATAAAACAAGGGTTTCAAATTAGCTCAGATACCGTTCCATAAACCCAATATGTAAGAGACAAGACCTATTCCTTTTTCAGTGAACTGGACTCAACACCCCCTATTCACCGCACAAGAATATATCTGACTAGTAAGAATCTTCAAACCTATGTATTGATATCTCTCTGTAAGTGAGTCAAGGGGGTGTAAAGCAGCATAAACACAGCCGTGAAAAGCAGCTAAACCCCATTATAAAAATAAATTACTTTTCAAAACCCGTGAAACAAAGACAGTGAAAGAGAGAGAAATTCTTCCAAAATTCGTTCAGGGGCTGTGATGCAACCTGGATTGACCATATCTAGACCCACAGCTGATTGAGACATAAGGGTGGACACTCTTGGGGCTGAGAGGTTCGGTGAGGTTGGGTGAGCCAACGCAGACCCTTTCAAGTAATACTGCATGGTACCCATCCCATGGGTCCCAAATCTCCAGGTTCAAGGGCATCTTCCTACGTCGAAAACAGGCATGAGAAACTCAGAAGATGGTACACCGTGTGATCGGGAAAGGTTTCTAAAACGCACCTCATTTCTCATCTCCTTTGCTCGGGTTCGCCATTCCAGCCGATTTACTAGCCATCTCCCTCCTTGGAGAATCAGCACCTTTAACCTCCTGTTCCGTACAGGTTGCAATTTGTCCTGAGGATGAACGGGAAGAGGAGGAACCAATGAGAGACTAGCTCTAGGTGTTGGGACAGGGACAGGTCACTCTATTTTCCCATCAGGAAGAAGAATTAAGCACAAGCTCAGCCTGCCCCCCAGAACCAGAAGAGGGCCTGAAGCAATCCTGCGCTTTTGCGGCCAGCTCCCAAAAAAGCGAGTTGAAAAATGGAGCTCAGGGGCACTGCATTTCACAAACCTGCAGAGTTTTAAATGATACCTCTCGTCCACAAATATATTAAGGGAAGGCAACGAAGAGGCTTTGAAAGCAAGGCAGAATTGCAGGAAACAGATTTCAGGAGGTAGATTCGAATCGCCTTGAAAGCACATGAAAAGCGGCAAAACGTGGACAATGATGCCCTTGGCCAAAAAGGGCGTATGCGTTTTTTCCTGAATATATTCAGGAAAAAACGCATACGCCCTTTTTGGCCAACCAAGCAACCTGGAAAGGCCAATCAGCCGCTCCAAAGAAGTCTCGCTTCCCAGCGGGCAAAAGGGCCATGCGGAAAAAAGTGTCCAAACCAGAAATGCAGGGACCGGCCATGGAGAAATGGGAGCCTTGCTACGCTGATGGGTGGGATGTAATTGCCCAGAGCCACTCTGGAGAAGTGTACGGGTTGTGTCTGAAACATCTAAAAAACACAGCTTGGAGAGCATAGGGCACTTCCACTCATGGGCGTATAAATTGGGAAAACTAAAAATCAGCAAGACACAGGCCACCCCAAAGATTAGGGCTGCTCTGTTGACAAGAACCCCCACTTCATTACACCTTAAATATCCTAGGAAAGAGAAAAATGGATAAAGAAGTTGTGTCCTCATGTACAATGGAATATCACTCAGCCATGAAATCAACGTCATAAGGCTAGTAGCAGCACGATGAGTGGATTTTAGGTACGACGATTCTAAGTGAAATAAGTCACACAGAAAAAGACACTTATCATAAGATATCACTTCGAGAGGGAATGTAAAAACCGCTACACTTGAACTGAATTACAAAACAGAACAGAGTCACACGTTTAGGAAACACACTATGGCTGCTGAACGGGAAAGGTGAGGTGGGGTGATGCATAAAACAAGGGTTTCAAATTAGCTCAGATACCGTTCCATAAACCCAATATGTAAGAGACAAGACCTATTCCTTTTTCAGTGAACTGGACTCAACACCCCCTATTCACCGCACAAGAATATATCTGACTAGTAAGAATCTTCAAACCTATGTATTGATATCTCTCCGTAAGTGAGTCAAGGGGGTGTAAAGCGGCATAAACACAGCCGTGAAAAGCAGCTAAACCCCATTATAAAAATAAATTACTTTTCAAAACCCGTGAAACAAAGACAGTGAAAGAGAGAGAAATTCTTCCAAAATTCGTTCAGGGGCTGTGATGCAACCTGGATTGACCATATCTAGACCCACAGCTGATTGAGACATAAGGGTGGACACTCTTGGGGCTGAGAGGTTCGGTGAGGTTGGGTGAGCCAACGCAGACCCTTTCAAGTAATACTGCATGGTACCCATCCCATGGGTCCCAAATCTCCAGGTTCAAGGGCATCTTCCTACGTCGAAAACAGGCATGAGAAACCCAGAAGATGGTACACCATGTGATCGGGAAAGGTTTCTAAAACGCACCTCATTTCTCATCTCCTTGGCTCGGGTTCGCCATTCCAGCCGATTTACTAGCCATCTCCCTCCTTGGAGAATCAGCACCTTTAACCTCCTGTTCCGTACAGGTTGCAATTTGTCCTGAGGATGAACGGGAAGAGGGGGAACCAATGAGAGACTAGCTATAGGTGTTGGGACAGGCACAGGTCACTCTATTTTCCCATCAGAAGAAGAATTAAGCACAAGCTCAGCCTGCCCCCCAGAACCAGAAGAGGGCCTGAAGCAATCCTGCGCTTTTGCGGCCAGCTCCCAAAAAAGCGAGTTGAAAAATGGAGCTCAGGGGCCCTGCAATTCACAAACCTGCAGAGTTTTAAATGATACCTCTCGTCCACAAATATATTAAGGGAAGGCAACGAAGAGGCTTTGAAAGCAAGGCAGAATTGCAGGAAACAGATTTCAGGAGGGTAGATTCGAATTGCCTTGAAAGCACATGAAAAGCGGCAAACGTGGACAATGATGCCCTTGGCCAAAAAGGGCGTATGCGTTTTTTCCTGAATATATTCAGGAAAAAACGCATACGCCCTTTTTGGCCAACCAAGCAACCTGGAAAGGCCAATCAGCGCTCCAAAGAAGTCTCGCTTCCCAGCGGGCAAAAGGGCCATGGGGAAAAACGTGTCCAAACCAGAAATGCAGGACCGGCCATGGAGAAATGGGAGCCTTGCTACGCTGATGGGTGGGATGTAAATTGCCAACAGCCACTCTGGAGAAGTGTACGGTGTGTTCTGAAACATCTAAAAAACACAGCTTGGAGAGCATAGGGCACTTCCACTCATGGGCGTATAAATTGGGAAAACTAAAAATCAGCAAGACACAGGCACCCCAAAGTTTAGGGCTGCTCTGTTGACAAGAACCCCAACTTCATTACACCTTAAATATCCTAGGAAAG